>NW_026048462.1:9015678-9316201 GCF_023864345.2 Schistocerca serialis cubense
TAAGGAGCTCAGAAGGCACCATTTCCAACATTCACCATCTGTAGACACAGTTAGCGCACATCTGACCATGTCTCCCTTACTTTCTACCCTTGATGAACAAGAACTGTAAGGATCCTCAGAAAGCACCAGTTCCAACATTCACCATCTGTAGACACAATTAGCGCACATCTGACCATGTCTCCCTTACTTTCTACCCATGATGAACAAGAACTGTAAGGAGCCTCAGAAGGCACCATTTCCAACATTCACCATCTGTAGACACAGTTAGCGCACATCTGACCATGTCTCCCTTACTTTCTACCCTTGATGAACGAGAACTGTAAGGAGCCTCAGAAAGCACCATTTCCAACATTCAACATCTGTAGACATAGTTAGCGTACAGCTATACACGTCTACCTTACTCACTACCCTAGGTGAAGGAGAACAGTAAGGAGCTCACAAGGCACCATTTCCAACATTCACCATCTGTAGACACAGTTAGCGCTCATCTGACCATGTCTCCCTTACTTTCTACCCTTGATGAACAAGAACTGTAAGGAGCCTCAGAAGGCACCAATTCCAACATTCACCATCTGTAGACACAGTTAGCGCACATCTGACCATGTCTCCCTTACTTTCTACCCTTGATGAACAAGAACTGTAAGGAGCCTCAGAAAGCACCATTTCCAATATTCACCATCTGTAGACATAGTTAGCGAACAGCTGTACACGTCTACCCTACTCACTACCCTAGGTGAAGGAGAACAGTAAGGAGCTCAGAAGGCACCATTTCCAACATTCACCACCTGTAGACACAGTTAGCGCACGTCTGACCACGTCTCCCTTACTTTCTACCCGTAATGAACAAGAACTGTAAGGAGCCTCAGAAAGCACCATTTCCAACATTCACCATCTGTAGACACAGTTAGCGCACATCTGACCATGGCTCCATTACTTTCTACCCTTGATGAACAAGAACTGTAAGGAGCCTCAGAAAGCACCATTTTCCACATTCACCATCTGTAGACACAGTTAGTTCACATCTGACCATGTCTCCCTTACTTTCTACTCTTGACGAACAAGAACTGTAAGGAGCCTCAGAAAGCACCATTTCCAACATTCACCATCTGTAGACATAGTTAGCGTACAACTGTACACGTCTACCTTACTCACTACCCTAGGTGAAGGAGAACAGTAAGGAGCTCAGAAGGCACCATTTCCAACATTCACCATCTGTAGACACAGTTAGCGCACATCTGACCATGTCTCCCTTACTTTCTACCCTTGATGAACAAGAACTGTAAGGAGCCTAAGAAAGCACCATTTCCAACATTCACCATCTGTAGACATATTTAGCGAACAGCTGTACACGTCTACCTTACTCACTACCCTAGGTGAAGGAGAACAGTAAGGAGCTCAGAAGGCACCATTTCCAACATTCACCATCTGTAGACACAGTTAGCGCACATCTGACCATGTCTCCCTTACTTTCTACCCTTGATGAACAAGAACTGTAAGGAGCCTCAGAAAGTACCATTTCCAACATTCACCATATGTAGACACAGTTAGCGCACTTCTGACCATGTCTCCCTTACTTTCTACCCTTGATGAACAAGAACTGTAAGGAGCCTCAGAAAGCACCATTTCCAACATTCACCATCTGTAGACACAGTTAGCACACATCTGACCATGTCTCCCTTACTTTCTACCCTTGATGAACAAGAACTGTAAGGAGCCTCAGAAAGCACCATTTCCAACATTCACCATCTGTAGACATAGTTAGCTTACAGCTGTACACGTCTACCTTACTCACTACCCTAGGTGAAGGAGAACAGTAAGGAGCTCAGAAGGCACCATTTCCAACATTCACAATATGTAGACACAGTTAGCGCACATCTGACCATGTCCCCCTTACTTTCTACCCTTGATGAACAAGAACAGTAAGGAGCCTCAGAAAGCACCATTTTCAACATTCAAAATCTGTAGACACAGTTAGCACACATCTGACCATGTCTCACTTACTTTCTACCCTTGATGAACAAGAACTGTAAGGAGCCTCAGAAAGCACCATTTCTAACATTCAGCATCTGTAGACACAGTTAGCGCACATCTGACCATGTCTTCCTTACTTTCTACCCTTGATGAACAAGAACTGTAAGGAGCCTCAGAAAGCACCATTTCCAACATTCACCATCTGTAGACACAGTTAGCGCACATCTGACCATGTCTCCCTTACTTTCTACCCTTGATGAACAAGAACTGTAAGGAGCCTCAGAAAGCACCATTTCCAACATTCACCATCTGTAGACACAGTTAGCGCACATCTGACCATGTCTCCCTTACTTTCTACCCTTGATGAACAAGAACTGTAAGGAGCCTCAGAAAGCACCATTTCCAACATTCACCATCTGTAGACACAGTTAGCGCACATCTGACCATGTATTCCCTTATATTCTACCCTTGATGAACAAGAACTGTAAGGAGCCTCAGAAAGCACCATTTCCCACATTCACCATCTGTAGACACAGTTAGCGCACATCTGACCATGTCTGCCTTACTTTCTACCCTAGATGAACAAAAACTGTAAGGAGCCTCAGAAAGCACCATTTCCAACATTCACCATCTGTAGACATAGTTAGCGTACAGCTGTGAACGTCTACCTTACTCACTACCCTAGGTGAAGGAGAACAGTAAGGAGCTCAGAAGGCACCATTTCCAACATTCACAATCTGTAGACACAGCTAGCGCACATCTGACCATGTCCCCCGTACTTTCTACCCTTGATGAACAAGAACAGTAACGAGCCTCAGAAAGCACCATTTTCAACATTCACCATCTGTAGACACAGTTAGCGTACATCTGACCATGTCTCACTTACTTTCTACCCTTGATGAACAAGAACTGTAAGGAGCCTCAGAAAGCACCATTTCCAACATTCACCATCTGTAGACACAGTTAGCGCACATCTGACCATGTCTCCCTTACTTTCTAACCTTGATGAACAAGAACTGTAAGGAGCCTCAGAAAGCACCATTTCCAACATTCACCATCTGTAGACACAGTTAGCGCACATCTGACCATGTCTCCCTTACTTTCTACCCTTGGTGAACAAGAACTGTAAGGAGCCTCAGAAAGCACCATTTCCAACATTTACCATCTGTAGACATAGTAAGCGTACAGCTGTACACGTCTACCTTACTCACTACCCTAGGTGAAGGAGAACAGTAAGGAGCTCAGAAAGCACCATTTCCAACATTCGCCATCTGTAGACACAGTTAGCGCACATCTGACCACGTCTCCCTTACTTTCTACCCTTGATGAACAAGAACTGTAAGGAGCCTCAGAAAGCACCATTTCCAACATTCACCATCTGTAGACATAGTTAGCGTACAGCTGTACACGTCTACCTTACAAACTACCCTAGGTGAAGGAGAACAGTAAGGAGCCTCAGAAAGCACCATTTCCAACATTCACCATCTGTAGACACAGTTAGCGCACATCTGACCATGTCTCCCTTACTTTCTACCATTGATGAACAAGAACTGTAAGGAGCCTCAGAAAGCACCATTTCCAACATTCACCATCTGTAGACACAGTTAGCGCACATCTGACCATGTCTCCCTAACTTTCTACCCTTGATGAACAAGAACTGTAAGGAGCCTCAGAAAGCACCATTTCCAACATTCACCATCTGTAGACATAGTTAGCGTACAGCTGTACATGTCTGCCTTACTCACTAACCTAGGTGAAGGAGAACAGTAAGGAGCTCAGAAGGCACCATTTCCAACATTCGCAATCTGTACTCACAGTTAGCGCACATCTGACCATGTCCCCCTTACTTTCTACCCTTGATGAACAAGAACAGTAAGGAGCCTCAGAAAGCACCATTTTCAACATTCAAAATCTGTAGACACAGTTAGCGCACATCTGACCATGGCTCACTTACTTTCTACCCTTGATGAACAAGAACTGTAAGGAGCCTCAGACAGCACTATTTCCAACATTCACCATCTGTAGACACAGTTAGCGCACATCTGACCATGTCTTCCTTACTTTCTACCCTTGATGAACAAGAACTGTAAGGAGCCTCAGAAAGCACCATTTCCAACATTCACCATCTGTAGACACAGTTAGCGCACATCTGACCATGTCTCCCTTACTTTCTACCCTTGATGAACAAGAACTGTAAGGAGCCTCAGAAAGCACCATTTCCAACATTCACCATCTGTAGACACAGTTAGCGCACATCTGACCATGTCTCACTTACTTTCAACCCTTGATGAACAAGAACTGTAAGGAGCCTCAGAAAGCACCATTTCCAACATTCACCATCTGTAGACACAGTTAGCGCACATCTGACCATGTCTCCCTTACTTTCTACCCTTGATGAACAAGAACTGTAAGGAGCCTCAGAAAGCACCATTTCCAACATTCACCATCTGTAGACATAGTTAGCGTACAGCTGTACACGTCTACCTTACTCACTACCCTAGGTGAAGGAGAACAGTAAGGAGCTCAGTAGGCACCATTTCCAACATTCACAATCTGTAGACACAGTTAGCGCACATCTGACCATGTCCCCCTTACTTTCTACCCTTAGTGAACAAGAACAGTAAGGAGCCTCAGAAAGCACCATTTTCAACATTCAAAATCTGTAGACACAGTTAGCGCACATCTGACCATGTCTCACTTACTTTCTACCCTTGATGAACAAGAACTGTAAGGAGCCTCAGATAGCACCATTTCCAACATTCACCATCTGTAGACACAGTTAGCGCACATCTGACCATGTCTTCCTTACTTTCTACCCTTGATGAACAAGAACTGCAAGGAGCCTCAGAAAGCACCATTTCCAACATTCACCATCTGTAGACACAGTTAGCGCACATCTGACCATGTCTCCCTTACTTTCTACCCTTGATGAACAAGAACTGTAAGGAGCCTCAGAAAGCACCATTTCCAACATTCACCATCTGTAGACACAGTTAGCGCACATCTGACCATGTCTGCCTTACTTTCTACCCTTGATGAACAAAAACTGTAAGGAGCCTCAGAAAGCACCATTGCCAACATTCACCATCTGTAGACATAGTTAGCGTACAGCTGTGAACGTCTACCTTACTCACTACCCTAGGTGAAGGAGAACAGTAAGCAGCTCAGAAGGCACCATTTCCAACATTCACCATCTGTAGACACAGTTAGCGCACATCTGACCATGTCCCCCTTACTTTCTACCCTTGATGAACAAGAACAGTAAGGAGCCTCAGAAAGCACCATTTTCAACATTCACCAGCTGTAGACACAGTTAGCGCACATCTGACCATGTCTCACTTACTTTATACCCTTGATGAACAAGAAGTGTAAGGAGCCTCAGAAAGCACTATTTCCAACATTCACCATCTGTAGACACAGTTAGCGCACATCTGACCATGTCTCCCTTACTTTCTACCCTTGATGAACAAGAACTGTAAGGAGCCTCAGAAAGCACCTTTTCCAACATTCACCATCTGTAGACACAGTTAGCGCACATCTGACCATGTCTCCCTTACTTTCTACCCTTGATGAACAAGAACTGTAAGGAGCCTCAGTAAGGACCATTTCCAACATTCACCATCTGTAGACATAGTTAGCGTACAGCTGTACACGTCTACCTTACCCACTACCCTAGGTGAAGGAGAACGGTAAGGAGCTCAGAAGGCACCATTTCCAACATTCACCATCTGTAGACACAGTTAGCGCACATCTGACCATGTCTCCCTTACTTTCTACCCTTGATGAACAAGAACTGTAAGGAGCCTCAGTAAGCACCATTTCCAACATTCACCATCTGTAGACACAGTTAGCGCACATCTGACCATGTCTCCCTTACTTTCTACCCTTGATGAACAAGAACTGTAAGGAGCCTCAGAAAGCACCATTTCCAACATTCACCATCTGTAGACATAGTTAGCGTACAGCTGTACACGTCTACCTTACTCACTACCCTAGGTGAAGGAGAACAGTAAGGAGCTCAGAAGGCACCATTTCCAACATTTACCATCTGTAGACACAGTTAGCGCATATCTGACCATGTCTCCCTTACTTTCTACCCTTGATGAACAAGACCTGTAAGGAGCCTCAGAAAGCACCATTTCCAACATTCACCATCTGTAGACACAGTTAGCGCACATCTGACCATGTCTCACTTACTTTCTACCCTTGATGAACAAGAACTGTAAGGAGCCTCAGAAAGCACCATTTCCAACATTCACCATCTGTAGACACAGTTCGTGCACATCTGACCATGTCTCCCTTACTTTCTACCCTTGATGGACAAGAACTGTAAGGAGCCTCAGAAAGCACCATTTCCAACATTCACCATCTGTAGACACAGTTAGCGCACATCTGACCATGTCTCCCTTACTTTCTACCCTTGATGAACAAGAACTGTAAGGAGCCTCAGAAAGCACCATTTCCAACATTCACCATCTGTAGACATAGTTAGCGTACAGCTGTACACGTCTACCTTACTCACTACCCTAGGTGAAGGAGAACAGTAAGGAGCTCAGAAGGCACCATTTCCAACATTCACCATCTGTAGACACAGTTAGCGCACATCTGACCATGTCTCCCTAACTTTCTACCCTTGATGAACAAGAACTGTAAGGAGCCTCAGAAAGCACCATTTCCAACATTCACCATCTGTAGACATAGTTAGCATACAGCTGTACACGTCTACCTTACTCACTACCCTAGGTGAAGGAGAACAGTAAGGAGCTCAGAAGGCACCATTTCCAACATTCACCTTCTGTAGACACAGATAGCGCACATCTGACCATGTCTCCCTTACTTTCTACCCTTGATGAACAAGAACATTAAGGAGCCTCAGAAAGCACCATTTCCAACATTAACCATATGTAGACACCGTTAGCGCACATCTGACCATGTCTCCCTTACTTTCTACCCTTGATGAACAAGAACTGTAAGGAGCCTCAGAAAGCACCATTTCCAACATTCACCATCTGTAGACACAGTTAGCGCACATCTGACCATGTCACCCTTACTTTCTACCCTTGATGAACAAGAACTGTAAGGAGCCTCAGAAAGCACCATTTCCAACATTCACCATCTGTAGACATAGTTAGCGGACAGCTGTACACGTCTACCTTACTCACTACCCTAGGTGAAGGAGAACAGTAAGGAGCTCAGAAGGCACCATTTACAACATTTACCATCTGTAGACACAGTTAGCGTACATCTGACCATGTCTCCCTTACTTTCTACCCTTGATGAACAAGAACTGTAAGGAGCCTCAGAAAGCACCATTTCCAACATTCACCATCTGTAGACACAGTTAGCGCACATCTGACCATGTCTCACTTACTTTCTACCCTTGATGAACAAGAACTGTAAGGAATCTCAGAAAGCACCATTTCCAACATTCACCATTTGTAGACACAGTTAGTGCACATCTGACCATGTCTCCCTTACTTTCTACCCTAGATGAACAAGAACTGTAAAGAGCCTCAGAAAGCACCATTTCCAACATTCACCATCTGTAGACACAGTTAGCGCACATCTGACCATGTCTCCCTTACTTTCTACCCTTGATGAACAAGAACTGTAAGGAGCCTCAGAAAGCACCATTTCCAACATTCACCATCTGTAGACATAGTTAGCGTACAGCTGTACACGTCTACCTTACTCACTACCCTAGGTGAAGGAGAACAGTAAGGAGCTCAGAAGGCACCATTTCCAACATTCACAATCTGTAGACACAGTTAGCGCACATCTGACCATGTCTCCCTTACTTTCTACCCTTGATGAACAATAACTGTAAGGAGCATCAGAAAGCACCATTTCCAACATTCACCATCTGTAGACACAGTTAGCGCACATCTGACCATGTCTCCCTTACTTTCTACCCTTGATGAACAAGAACTGTAAGGAGCCTCAGAAAGCACCATTTCCAACATTCACCATCTGTAGACACAGTTAGCGCACAGCTGACCATGTCTCCCTTACTTTCTACCCTTGATGAACAAGAACTGTAAGGAGCCTCAGAAAGCACCATTTCCAACATTCACCATCTGTAGACACAGTTAGCGCACATCTGACCATGTCTCCCTTACTTTCTACCCTTGATGAACAAGAACTGTAAGGAGCCTCAGAAAGCACCATTTCCAACATTCACCATCTGTAGACATAGTTAGCGTACAGCTGTACACGTCTACCTTACTCACTACCCTAGGTGAAGGAGAACAGTAAGGAGCTCAGAAGGCACCATTTCCAACATTCACAATCTGTAGACACAGTTAGCGCACATCTGACCATGTCCCCCTTACTTTCTACCCTTGATGAACAAGAACAGTAAGGAGCCTCAGAAAGCACCATTTTCATCATTCAAAATCTGTAGACACAGTTAGCGCACATCTGACCATGTCTCACTTACTTTCTACCCTTGATGAACAAGAACTGTATGGAGCCTCAGAAAGCACCATTTCCAACATTCACCATCTGTAGACACAGTTAGCGCACATCTGACCATGTCTTCCTTACTTTCTACCCTTGATGAACAAGAACTGTAAGGAGCCTCAGAAAGCACCGTTTCCAACATTCACCATCTGTAGACACAGTTAGCGCACATCTGACCATGTCTCCCTTACTTTCTACCCTTGATGAACAAGAACTGTAAGGAGCCTCAGAAAGCACCATTTCCAACATTCACCATCTGTAGACACAGTTAGCGCACATCTGACCATGTCTCCCTTACTTTCTACCCTTGATGAATAAGAACTGTAAGGAGCCTCAGAAAGCACCATTTCCAACATTCACCATCTATAGACACAGTTAGCGCACATCTGACCATGTCTCCCTTATATTCTACCCTTGATGAACAAGAACTGTAAGGAGCCTCAGAAAGCACCATTTCCCACATTCACCATCTGTAGACACAGTTAGCGCACATCTGACCATGTCTGCCTTACTTTCTACCCTTGATGAACAAAAACTATAAGGAGCCTCAGAAAGCACCATTTCCAACATTTACCATCTGTAGACATAGTTAGCGTACAGCTGTGAACGTCTACCTTACTCACTACCCTAGGTGAAGGAGAACAGTAAGGAGCTCAGAAGGCACCATTTCCAACATTCACCATCAGTAGACACAGTTAGCGCACATCTGACCATGTCCCCCTTACTTTCTACCCTTGATGAACAAGAACAGTAACGAGCCTCAGAAAGCACCATTTTCAACATTCACCATCTGTAGACACAGTTAGCGCACATCTGACCATGTCTCACTTACTTTCTACCCTTGATGAACAAGAACTGTAAGGAGCCTCAGAAAGCACTATTTCCAACATTCACCATCTGTAGACACAGTTAGCGCACATCTGACCATGTCTCCCTTACTTTCTACCCTTGATGAACAAGAACTGTAAGGAGCCTCAGTAAGCACCTTTTCCAACATTCACCATCTGTAGACACAGTTAGCGCACATCTGACCATGTCTCCCTTACTTTCTACCCTTGATGAACAAGAACTGTAAGGAGCCTCAGAAACGACCATTTCCAACATTCACCATCTGTAGACATAGTTAGCGTACAGCTGTACACGTCTACCTTACTCACTACCCTAGGTGAAGGAGAACAGTAAGGAGCTCAGAAGGCACCATTTCCAACATTCACCATCTGTAAACACAGTTAGCGCACATCTGACCATGTCTCCCTTACTTTCTACACTTGATGAAAGAACTGTAAAGAGCCTCAGTAAGCATCATTTCCAACATTCACCATCTGTAGACACAGTTAGCGCACATCTGACCATGTCTCCCTTACTTTCTACCCTTGATGAACAAGAACTGTAAGGAGCCTCAGAAAGCACCATTTCCAACATTCACCATCTGTAGACATAGTTAGCATACAGCTGTACACGTCTACCTTACTCACTACCCTAGGTGAAGGAGAACAGTAAGGAGCTCAGAAGGCACCATTTCCAACATTCACCTTCTGTAGACACAGATAGCGCACATCTGACCACGTCTCCGTTACTTTCTACCCTTGATGAACAAGAACATTAAGGAGCCTCAGAAAGCACCATTTCCAACATTAACCATATGTAGACACCGTTAGCGCACATCCGACCATGTCTCCCTTACTTTCTACCCTTGATGAACAAGAACTGTAAGGAGCCTCAGAAAGCACCATTTCCAACATTCACCATCTGTAGACACAGTTAGCGCACATCTGACCATGTCTCCCTTACTTTCTACCCTTGATGAACAAGAACTGTAAGGAGCCTCAGAAAGCACCATTTCCAACATTCACCATCTGTAGACATAGTTAGCGGACAGCTGTACACGTCTACCTTACTCACTACCCTAGGTGAAGGAGAACAGTAAGGAGCTCAGAAGGCACCATTTACAACATTTACCATCTGTAGACACAGTTAGCGTACATCTGACCATGTCTCCCTTACTTTCTACCCTTGATGAACAAGAACTGTAAGGAGCCTCAGAAAGCACCATTTCCAACATTCACCATCTGTAGACACAGTTAGCGCACATCTGACCATGTCTCACTTACTTTCTACCCTTGATGAACAATAACTGTAAGGAGCATCAGAAAGCACCATTTCCAACATTCACCATCTGTAGACACAGTTAGCGCACATCTGACCATGTCTCCCTACTTTCTACCCTTGATGAACAAGAACTGTAAGGAGCCTCAGAAAGCACCATTTCCAACATTCACCATCTGTAGACACAGTTAGCGCACAGCTGACCATGTCTCCCTTACTTTCTACCCTTGATGAACAAGAACTGTAAGGAGCCTCAGAAAGCACCATTTCCAACATTCACCATCTGTAGACACAGTTAGCGCACATCTGACCATGTCTCCCTTACTTTCTACCCTTGATGAACAAGAACTGTAAGGAGCCTCAGAAAGCACCATTTCCAACATTCACCATCTGTAGACATAGTTAGCGTACAGCTGTACACGTCTACCTTACTCACTACCCTAGGTGAAGGAGAACAGTAAGGAGCTCAGAAGGCACCATTTCCAACATTCACAATCTGTAGACACAGTTAGCGCACATCTGACCATGTCCCCCTTACTTTCTACCCTTGATGAACAAGAACAGTAAGGAGCCTCAGAAAGCACCATTTTCATCATTCAAAATCTGTAGACACAGTTAGCGCACATCTGACCATGTCTCACTTACTTTCTACCCTTGATGAACAAGAACTGTATGGAGCCTCAGAAAGCACCATTTCCAACATTCACCATCTGTAGACACAGTTAGCGCACATCTGACCATGTCTTCCTTACTTTCTACCCTTGATGAACAAGAACTGTAAGGAGCCTCAGAAAGCACCGTTTCCAACATTCACCATCTGTAGACACAGTTAGCGCACATCTGACCATGTCTCCCTTACTTTCTACCCTTGATGAACAAGAACTGTAAGGAGCCTCAGAAAGCACCATTTCCAACATTCACCATCTGTAGACACAGTTAGCGCACATCTGACCATGTCTCCCTTACTTTCTACCCTTGATGAATAAGAACTGTAAGGAGCCTCAGAAAGCACCATTTCCAACATTCACCATCTATAGACACAGTTAGCGCACATCTGACCATGTCTCCCTTATATTCTACCCTTGATGAACAAGAACTGTAAGGAGCCTCAGAAAGCACCATTTCCCACATTCACCATCTGTAGACACAGTTAGCGCACATCTGACCATGTCTGCCTTACTTTCTACCCTTGATGAACAAAAACTATAAGGAGTCTCAGAAAGCACCATTTCCAACATTTACCATCTGTAGACATAGTTAGCGTACAGCTGTGAACGTCTACCTTACTCACTACCCTAGGTGAAGGAGAACAGTAAGGAGCTCAGAAGGCACCATTTCCAACATTCACCATCAGTAGACACAGTTAGCGCACATCTGACCATGTCCCCCTTACTTTCTACCCTTGATGAACAAGAACAGTAACGAGCCTCAGAAAGCACCATTTTCAACATTCACCATCTGTAGACACAGTTAGCGCACATCTGACCATGTCTCACTTACTTTCTACCCTTGATGAACAAGAACTGTAAGGAGCCTCAGAAAGCACTATTTCCAACATTCACCATCTGTAGACACAGTTAGCGCACATCTGACCATGTCTCCCTTACTTTCTACCCTTGATGAACAAGAACTGTAAGGAGCCTCAGTAAGCACCATTTCCAACATTCACCATCTGTAGACACAGTTAGCGCACATCTGACCATGTCTCCCTTACTTTCTACCCTTGATGAACAAGAACTGTAAGGAGCCTCAGAAACGACCATTTCCAACATTCACCATCTGTAGACATAGTTAGCGTACAGCTGTACACGTCTACCTTACTCACTACCCTAGGTGAAGGAGAACAGTAAGGAGCTCAGAAGGCACCATTTCCAACATTCACCATCTGTAAACACAGTTAGCGCACATCTGACCATGTCTCCCTTACTTTCTACACTTGATGAAAGAACTGTAAAGAGCCTCAGTAAGCATCATTTCCAACATTCACCATCTGTAGACACAGTTAGCGCACATCTGACCATGTCTCCCTTACTTTCTACCCTTGATGAACAAGAACTGTAAGGAGCCTCAGAAAGCACCATTTCCAACATTCACCATCTGTAGACATAGTTAGCATACAGCTGTACACGTCTACCTTACTCACTACCCTAGGTGAAGGAGAACAGTAAGGAGCTCAGAAGGCACCATTTCCAACATTCACCTTCTGTAGACACAGATAGCGCACATCTGACCATGTCTCCCTTACTTTCTACCCTTGATGAACAAGAACATTAAGGAGCCTCAGAAAGCACCATTTCCAACATTAACCATATGTAGACACCGTTAGCGCACATCTGACCATGTCTCCCTTACTTTCTACCCTTGATGAACAAGAACTGTAAGGAGCCTCAGAAAGCACCATTTCCAACATTCACCATCTGTAGACACAGTTAGCGCACATCTGACCATGTCTCCCTTACTTTCTACCCTTGATGAACAAGAACTGTAAGGAGCCTCAGAAAGCACCATTTCCAACATTCACCATCTGTAGACATAGTTAGCGGACAGCTGTACACGTCTACCTTACTCACTACCCTAGGTGAAGGAGAACAGTAAGGAGCTCAGAAGGCACCATTTACAACATTTACCATCTGTAGACACAGTTAGCGTACATCTGACCATGTCTCCCTTACTTTCTACCCTTGATGAACAAGAACTGTAAGGAGCCTCAGAAAGCACCATTTCCAACATTCACCATCTGTAGACACAGTTAGCGCACATCTGACCATGTCTCCCTTACTTTCTACCCTTGATGAACAATAACTGTAAGGAGCATCAGAAAGCACCATTTCCAACATTCACCATCTGTAGACACAGTTAGCGCACATCTGACCATGTCTCCCTTACTTTCTACCCTTGATGAACAAGAACTGTAAGGAGCCTCAGAAAGCACCATTTCCAACATTCACCATCTGTAGACATAGTTAGCATACAGCTGTACACGTCTACCTTACTCACTACCCTAGGTGAAGGAGAACAGTAAGGAGCTCAGAAGGCACCATTTCCAACATTCACCTTCTGTAGACACAGATAGCGCACATCTGACCATGTCTCCCTTACTTTCTACCCTTGATGAACAAGAACATTAAGGAGCCTCAGAAAGCACCATTTCCAACATTAACCATATGTAGACACCGTTAGCGCACATCTGACCATGTCTCCCTTACTTTCTACCCTTGATGAACAAGAACTGTAAGGAGCCTCAGAAAGCACCATTTCCAACATTCACCATCTGTAGACACAGTTAGCGCACATCTGACCATGTCTCCCTTACTTTCTACCCTTGATGAACAAGAACTGTAAGGAGCCTCAGAAAGCACCATTTCCAACATTCACCATCTGTAGACATAGTTAGCGGACAGCTGTACACGTCTACCTTACTCACTACCCTAGGTGAAGGAGAACAGTAAGGAGCTCAGAAGGCACCATTTACAACATTTACCATCTGTAGACACAGTTAGCGTACATCTGACCATGTCTCCCTTACTTTCTACCCTTGATGAACAAGAACTGTAAGGAGCCTCAGAAAGCACCATTTCCAACATTCACCATCTGTAGACACAGTTAGCGCACATCTGACCATGTCTCCCTTACTTTCTACCCTTGATGAACAATAACTGTAAGGAGCATCAGAAAGCACCATTTCCAACATTCACCATCTGTAGACACAGTTAGCGCACATCTGACCATGTCTCCCTTACTTTCTACCCTTGATGAACAAGAACTGTAAGGAGCCTCAGAAAGCACCATTTCCAACATTCACCATCTGTAGACACAGTTAGCGCACAGCAGACCATGTCTCCCTTACTTTCTACCCTTGATGAACAAGAACTGTAAGGAGCCTCAGAAAGCACCATTTCCAACATTCACCATCTGTAGACACAGTTAGCGCACATCTGACCATGTCTCCCTTACTTTCTACCCTTGATGAACAAGAACTGTAAGGAGCCTCAGAAAGCACCATTTCCAACATTCACCATCTGTAGACATAGTTAGCGTACAGCTGTACACGTCTACCTTTCTCACTACCCTAGGTGAAGGAGAACAGTAAGGAGCTCAGAAGGCACCATTTCCAACATTCACAATCTGTAGACACAGTTAGCGCACATCTGACCATGTCCCCCTTACTTTCTACCCTTGATGAACAAGAACAGTAAGGAGCCTCAGAAAGCACCATTTTCATCATTCAAAATCTGTAGACACAGTTAGCGCACATCTGACCATGTCTCACTTACTTTCTACCCTTGATGAACAAGAACTGTATGGAGCCTCAGAAAGCACCATTTCCAACATTCACCATCTGTAGACACAGTTAGCGCACATCTGACCATGTCTTCCTTACTTTCTACCCTTGATGAACAAGAACTGTAAGGAGCCTCAGAAAGCACCGTTTCCAACATTCACCATCTGTAGACACAGTTAGCGCACATCTGACCATGTCTCCCTTACTTTCTACCCTTGATGAACAAGAACTGTAAGGAGCCTCAGAAAGCACCATTTCCAACATTCACCATCTGTAGACACAGTTAGCGCACATCTGACCATGTCTCCCTTACTTTCTACCCTTGATGAATAAGAACTGTAAGGAGCCTCAGAAAGCACCATTTCCAACATTCACCATCTATAGACACAGTTAGCGCACATCTGACCATGTCTCCCTTATATTCTACCCTTGATGAACAAGAACTTTAAGGAGCCTCAGAAAGCACCATTTCCCACATTCACCATCTGTAGACACAGTTAGCGCACATCTGACCATGTCTGCCTTACTTTCTACCCTTGATGAACAAAAACTATAAGGAGCCTCAGAAAGCACCATTTCCAACATTTACCATCTGTAGACATAGTTAGCGTACAGCTGTGAACGTCTACCTTACTCACTACCCTAGGTGAAGGAGAACAGTAAGGAGCTCAGAAGGCACCATTTCCAACATTCACCATCAGTAGACACAGTTAGCGCACATCTGACCATGTCCCCCTTACTTTCTACCCTTGATGAACAAGAACAGTAACGAGCCTCAGAAAGCACCATTTTCAACATTCACCATCTGTAGACACAGTTAGCGCACATCTGACCATGTCTCACTTACTTTCTACCCTTGATGAACAAGAACTGTAAGGAGCCTCAGAAAGCACTATTTCCAACATTCACCATCTGTAGACACAGTTAGCGCACATCTGACCATGTCTCCCTTACTTTCTACCCTTGATGAACAAGAACTGTAAGGAGCCTCAGTAAGCACCTTTTCCAACATTCACCATCTGTAGACACAGTTAGCGCACATCTGACCATGTCTCCCTTACTTTCTACCCTTGATGAACAAGAACTGTAAGGAGCCTCAGAAACGACCATTTCCAACATTCACCATCTGTAGACATAGTTAGCGTACAGCTGTACACGTCTACCTTACTCACTACCCTAGGTGAAGGAGAACAGTAAGGAGCTCAGAAGGCACCATTTCCAACATTCACCATCTGTAAACACAGTTAGCGCACATCTGACCATGTCTCCCTTACTTTCTACACTTGATGAAAGAACTGTAAAGAGCCTCAGTAAGCATCATTTCCAACATTCACCATCTGTAGACACAGTTAGCGCACATCTGACCATGTCTCCCTTAATTTCTACCCTTGATGAACAAGAACTGTAAGGAGCCTCAGAAAGCACCATTTCCAACATTCACCTTCTGTTGACACAGTTAGCGCACATCTGACCATGTCTCCCTTACTTTCTACCCTTGATGAACAAGAACTGTAAGGAGCCTCAGAAAGCACCATTTCCAACATTCACCATCTGTAGACACAGTTAGCGCACATCTGACCATGTCTCCCTTACTTTCTACCCTTGGTGAACAAGAACTGTAAGGAGCCTCAGAAAGCACCATTTCCAACATTCACCATCTGTAGACATAGTTAGTGTACAGCTGTACACGTCTACCTTACTCACTACCCTAGGTGAAGGAGAACAGTAAGGAGCTCAGAAGGCACCATTTCCAACATTCACCATCTGTAGACACAGTTAGCGCACATCTGACCATGTCTCCCTTACTTTCTAAACTTGATGAACAAGAACTGTAAGGAGCCTCAGAGAGCACCATTTCCAACATTCACCATCTGTAGACACAGTTAGCGCACATCTGACCATGTCTCCCTTACTTTCTACCCTTGATGAACAAGAACTGTAAGGAGCCTCAGAAAGCACCATTTCCAACATTCACCATCTGTAGACACAGTTAGCGCACATCTGACCATGTCTCCCTTACTTTCTACCCTTGATGAACAAGAACTGTAAGGAGCCTCAGAAAGCACCATTTCCAACATTCACCATCTGTAGACACAGTTAGCGCACATCTGACCATGTCTCCCTTACTTTCTACCCTTGATGAACAAGAACTGTAAGGAGCCTCAGAAAGCACCATTTCCAACATTCACCATCTGTAGACATAGTTAGCGTACAGCTGTACACGTCTACCTTACTCACTACCCTAGGTGAAGGAGAACAGTAAGGAGCTCAGAAGGCACCATTTCCAACATTCACAATCTGTAGACACAGTTAGCGCACATCTGACCATGCCAACCTTACTTTCTACCCTTGATGAACAAGAACAGTAAGGAGCCTCAGAAAGCACCATTTTCAACATTCAAAATCTGTAGACACAGTTAGCGCACATCTGACCATGTCTCACTTACTTTCTACCCTTGATGAACAAGAACTGTAAGGAGCTTCAGAAAGCACCATTTCCAACATTCACCATCTGTAGACACAGTTAGCGCACATCTGACCATGTCTCCCTTACTTTCTACCCTTGATGAACAAAAACTGTAAGGAGCCTCAGAAAGCACCATTTCCAACATTCACCATCTGTAGACATAGTTAGCGTACAGCTGTGAACGTCTACCTTACTCACTACCCTAGGTGAAGAAGAACAGTAAGGAGCTCAGAAGGCACCATTTCCAACGTTCACCGTCAGTAGACACAGTTAGCGCACATCTGACCATGTCCCCCTTACTTTCTACCCTTGATGAACAAGAACAGTAACGAGCCTCAGAAAGCACCATTTTCAACATTCAAAATCTGTAGACACAGTTAGCGCACATCTGACCATGGCTCACTTACTTTCTACCCTTGATGAACAAGAACTGGAAGGAGCCTCAGAAAGCACCATTTCCAACATTCACCATCTGTAGACACAGTTAGCGCACATCTGACCATGTCTCCCTTACTTTCTACCCTTGATGAACAAGAACATTAAGGAGCCTCAGAAAGCACCATTTCCAACATTCACCATCTGTAGACATAGTTAGCGTACAGCTGTACACGTCTACCTTACTCACTACCCTAGGTGAAGGAGAACAGTAAGGAGCTCAGAAGGCACCATTTCCAACATTGACCATCTGTAGACACAGTTAGCGCACATCTGACCATGTCTCCCTTACTTTCTACCCTTGATGAACAAGAACTGTAAGGAGCCTCAGAAAGCACCATATCCAACATTCACCATCTGTAGACACAGTTAGCGCACATCTGACCATGTCTCCCTTACTTTCTACCCTTGATGAATAAGAACTGTAAGGAGCCTCAGAATGCACCATTTCCAACATTCACCATCTGAAGACATAGTTAGCGTACAGCTGTACACGTCTACCTTACTCACTACCCTAGGTGAAGGAGAACAGTAAGGAGCTCAGAAGGCACCATTTCCAACATTCACCATCTGTAGACACAGTTAGCGCACATCTGACCATGTCTCCCTTACTTTCTAAACTTGATGAACAAGAACTGGAAGGAGCCTCAGAAAGCACCATTTCCAACATTCACCATCTGTAGACACAGTTAGCGCACATCTGACCATGTCTCCCTTACTTTCTACCCTTGATGAACAAGAACTGTAAGGAGCCTCAGAAAGCACCATTTCCAACATTCACCATCTGTAGACACAGTTAGCGCACATCTGACCATGTCTCCCTTACTTTCTACCCTTGATGAACAAGAACTGTAAGGGGCCTCAGAAAGCACCATTTCCAACATTCACCATCTGTAGACACAGTTAGCGCACATCTGACCATGTTTCCCTTACTTTCTACCCTTGATGAACAAGAACTGTAAGGAGCCTCAGAAAGCACCATTTCCAACATTCACCATCTGTAGACATAGTTAGCATACAGCTGTACACGTCTACCTTACTCACTACAATAGGTGAAGGAGAACAGTAAGGAGCTCAGAAGGCACCATTTCCAACATTCACCTTCTGTAGACACAGATAGCGCACATCTGACCATGTCTCCCTTACTTTCTACCCTTGATGAACAAGAACATTAAGGAGCCTCAGAAAGCACCATTTCCAACATTAACCATATGTAGACACCGTTAGCGCACATCTGACCATGTCTCCCTTACTTTCTACCCTTGATGAACAAGAACTGTAAGGAGCCTCAGAAAGCACCATTTCCAACATTCACCATCTGTAGACACAGTTAGCGCACATCTGACCATGTCTCCCTTACTTTCTACCCTTGATGAACAAGAACTGTAAGGAGCCTCAGAAAGCACCATTTCCAACATTCACCATCTGTAGACATAGTTAGCGGACAGCTGTACACGTCTACCTTACTCACTACCCTAGGTGAAGGAGAACAGTAAGGAGCTCAGAAGGCACCATTTACAACATTTACCATCTGTAGACACAGTTAGCGTACATCTGACCATGTCTCCCTTACTTTCTACCCTTGATGAACAAGAACTGTAAGGAGCCTCAGAAAGCACCATTTCCAACATTCACCATCTGTAGACACAGTTAGCGCACATCTGACCATGTCTCACTTACTTTCTACCCTTGATGAACAAGAACTGTAAGGAATCTCAGAAAGCACCATTTCCAACATTCACCATTTGTAGACACAATTAGTGCACATCTGACCATGTCTCCCTTACTTTCTACCCTTGATGAACAAGAACTGTAAAGAGCCTCAGAAAGCACCATTTCCAACATTCACCATCTGTAGACACAGTTAGTGCACATCTGACCATGTCTCCCTTACTTTCTACCCTTGATGAACAAGAACTGTAAGGAGCCTCAGAAAGCACCATTTCCAACATTCACCATCTGTAGACATAGTTAGCGTACAGCTGTACACGTCTACCTTACTCACTACCCTAGGTGAAGGAGAACAGTAAGGAGCTCAGAAGGCACCATTTCCAACATTCACAATCTGTAGACACAGTTAGCGCACATCTGACCATGTCTCCCTTACTTTCTACCCTTGATGAACAATAACTGTAAGGAGCATCAGAAAGCACCATTTCCAACATTCACCATCTGTAGACACAGTTAGCGCACATCTGACCATGTCTCCCTTACTTTCGACCCTTGATGAACAAGAACTGTAAGGAGCCTCAGAAAGCACCATTTCCAACATTCACCATCTGTAGACACAGTTAGCGCACATCTGACCATGTCTCCCTTACTTTCTACCCTTGATGAACAAGAACTGTAAGGAGCCTCAGAAAGCACCATTTCCAACATTCACCATCTGTAGACACAGTTAGCGCACATCTGATCATGTCTCCCTTACTTTCTACCCTTGATGAACAAGAACTGTAAGGAGCCTCAGAAAGCACCATTTCCAACTTTCACCATCTGTAGACATAGTTAGCGTACAGCTGTACACGTCTACCTTACTCACTACCCTAGGTGAAGGAGAACAGTAAGGAGCTCAGAAGGCACCATTTCCAACATTCACAATCTGTAGACACAGTTAGCGCACATCTGACCATGTCCCCCTTACTTTCTACCCTTGATGAACAAGAACAGTAAGGAGCCTCAGAAAGCACCATTTTCATCATTCAAAATCTGTAGACACAGTTAGCGCACATCTGACCATGTCTAACTTACTTTCTACCCTTGATGAACAAGAACTGTATGGAGCCTCAGAAAGCACCATTTCCAACATTCACCATCTGTAGACACAGTTAGCGCACATCTGACCATGTCTTCCTTACTTTCTACCCTTGATGAACAAGAACTGTAAGGAGCCTCAGAAAGCACCGTTTCCAACATTCACCATCTGTAGACACAGTTAGCGCACATCTGACCATGTCTCCCTTACTTTCTACCCTTGATGAACAAGAACTGTAAGGAGCCTCAGAAAGCACCATTTCCAACATTCACCATCTGTAGACACAGTTAGCGCACATCTGACCATGTCTCCCTTACTTTCTACCCTTGATGAATAAGAACTGTAAGGAGCCTCAGAAAGCACCATTTCCAACATTCACCATCTATAGACACAGTTAGCGCACATCTGACCATGTCTCCCTTATATTCTACCCTTGATGAACAAGAACTGTAAGGAGCCTCAGAAAGCACCATTTCCCACATTCACCATCTGTAGACACAGTTAGCGCACATCTGACCATGTCTCCCTTACTTTCTAAACTTGATGAACAAGAACTGTAAGGAGCCTCAGAGAGCACCATTTCCAACATTCACCATCTGTAGACACAGTTAGCGCACATCTGACCATGTCTCCCTTACTTTCTACCCTTGATGAACAAGAACTGTAAGGAGCCTCAGAAAGCACCATTTCCAACATTCACCATCTGTAGACACAGTTAGCGCACATCTGACCATGTCTCCCTTACTTTCTACCCTTGATGAACAAGAACTGTAAGGAGCCTCAGAAAGCACCATTTCCAACATTCACCATCTGTAGACACAGTTAGCGCACATCTGACCATGTCTCCCTTACTTTCTACCCTTGATGAACAAGAACTGTAAGGAGCCTCAGAAAGCACCATTTCCAACATTCACCATCTGTAGACATAGTTAGCGTACAGCTGTACACGTCTACCTTACTCACTACCCTAGGTGAAGGAGAACAGTAAGGAGCTCAGAAGGCACCATTTCCAACATTCACAATCTGTAGACACAGTTAGCGCACATCTGACCATGCCAACCTTACTTTCTACCCTTGATGAACAAGAACAGTAAGGAGCCTCAGAAAGCACCATTTTCAACATTCAAAATCTGTAGACACAGTTAGCGCACATCTGACCATGTCTCACTTACTTTCTACCCTTGATGAACAAGAACTGTAAGGAGCTTCAGAAAGCACCATTTCCAACATTCACCATCTGTAGACACAGTTAGCGCACATCTGACCATGTCTCCCTTACTTTCTACCCTTGATGAACAAAAACTGTAAGGAGCCTCAGAAAGCACCATTTCCAACATTCACCATCTGTAGACATAGTTAGCGTACAGCTGTGAACGTCTACCTTACTCACTACCCTAGGTGAAGAAGAACAGTAAGGAGCTCAGAAGGCACCATTTCCAACGTTCACCGTCAGTAGACACAGTTAGCGCACATCTGACCATGTCCCCCTTACTTTCTACCCTTGATGAACAAGAACAGTAACGAGCCTCAGAAAGCACCATTTTCAACATTCAAAATCTGTAGACACAGTTAGCGCACATCTGACCATGGCTCACTTACTTTCTACCCTTGATGAACAAGAACTGGAAGGAGCCTCAGAAAGCACCATTTCCAACATTCACCATCTGTAGACACAGTTAGCGCACATCTGACCATGTCTCCCTTACTTTCTACCCTTGATGAACAAGAACATTAAGGAGCCTCAGAAAGCACCATTTCCAACATTCACCATCTGTAGACATAGTTAGCGTACAGCTGTACACGTCTACCTTACTCACTACCCTAGGTGAAGGAGAACAGTAAGGAGCTCAGAAGGCACCATTTCCAACATTGACCATCTGTAGACACAGTTAGCGCACATCTGACCATGTCTCCCTTACTTTCTACCCTTGATGAACAAGAACTGTAAGGAGCCTCAGAAAGCACCATATCCAACATTCACCATCTGTAGACACAGTTAGCGCACATCTGACCATGTCTCCCTTACTTTCTACCCTTGATGAATAAGAACTGTAAGGAGCCTCAGAATGCACCATTTCCAACATTCACCATCTGAAGACATAGTTAGCGTACAGCTGTACACGTCTACCTTACTCACTACCCTAGGTGAAGGAGAACAGTAAGGAGCTCAGAAGGCACCATTTCCAACATTCACCATCTGTAGACACAGTTAGCGCACATCTGACCATGTCTCCCTTACTTTCTAAACTTGATGAACAAGAACTGGAAGGAGCCTCAGAAAGCACCATTTCCAACATTCACCATCTGTAGACACAGTTAGCGCACATCTGACCATGTCTCCCTTACTTTCTACCCTTGATGAACAAGAACTGTAAGGAGCCTCAGAAAGCACCATTTCCAACATTCACCATCTGTAGACACAGTTAGCGCACATCTGACCATGTCTCCCTTACTTTCTACCCTTGATGAACAAGAACTGTAAGGAGCCTCAGAAAGCACCATTTCCAACATTCACCATCTGTAGACACAGTTAGCGCACATCTGACCATGTCTCCCTTACTTTCTACCCTTGATGAACAAGAACTGTAAGGAGCCTCAGAAAGCACCATTTCCAACATTCACCATCTGTAGACATAGTTAGCGGACAGCTGTACACGTCTACCTTACTCACTACCCTAGGTGAAGGAGAACAGTAAGGAGCTCAGAAGGCACCATTTACAACATTTACCATCTGTAGACACAGTTAGCGTACATCTGACCATGTCTCCCTTACTTTCTACCCTTGATGAACAAGAACTGTAAGGAGCCTCAGAAAGCACCATTTCCAACATTCACCATCTGTAGACACAGTTAGCGCACATCTGACCATGTCTCACTTACTTTCTACCCTTGATGAACAAGAACTGTAAGGAATCTCAGAAAGCACCATTTCCAACATTCACCATTTGTAGACACAATTAGTGCACATCTGACCATGTCTCCCTTACTTTCTACCCTTGATGAACAAGAACTGTAAAGAGCCTCAGAAAGCACCATTTCCAACATTCACCATCTGTAGACACAGTTAGTGCACATCTGACCATGTCTCCCTTACTTTCTACCCTTGATGAACAAGAACTGTAAGGAGCCTCAGAAAGCACCATTTCCAACATTCACCATCTGTAGACATAGTTAGCGTACAGCTGTACACGTCTACCTTACTCACTACCCTAGGTGAAGGAGAACAGTAAGGAGCTCAGAAGGCACCATTTCCAACATTCACAATCTGTAGACACAGTTAGCGCACATCTGACCATGTCTCCCTTACTTTCTACCCTTGATGAACAATAACTGTAAGGAGCATCAGAAAGCACCATTTCCAACATTCACCATCTGTAGACACAGTTAGCGCACATCTGACCATGTCTCCCTTACTTTCGACCCTTGATGAACAAGAACTGTAAGGAGCCTCAGAAAGCACCATTTCCAACATTCACCATCTGTAGACACAGTTAGCGCACATCTGACCATGTCTCCCTTACTTTCTACCCTTGATGAACAAGAACTGTAAGGAGCCTCAGAAAGCACCATTTCCAACATTCACCATCTGTAGACACAGTTAGCGCACATCTGATCATGTCTCCCTTACTTTCTACCCTTGATGAACAAGAACTGTAAGGAGCCTCAGAAAGCACCATTTCCAACTTTCACCATCTGTAGACATAGTTAGCGTACAGCTGTACACGTCTACCTTACTCACTACCCTAGGTGAAGGAGAACAGTAAGGAGCTCAGAAGGCACCATTTCCAACATTCACAATCTGTAGACACAGTTAGCGCACATCTGACCATGTCCCCCTTACTTTCTACCCTTGATGAACAAGAACAGTAAGGAGCCTCAGAAAGCACCATTTTCATCATTCAAAATCTGTAGACACAGTTAGCGCACATCTGACCATGTCTAACTTACTTTCTACCCTTGATGAACAAGAACTGTATGGAGCCTCAGAAAGCACCATTTCCAACATTCACCATCTGTAGACACAGTTAGCGCACATCTGACCATGTCTTCCTTACTTTCTACCCTTGATGAACAAGAACTGTAAGGAGCCTCAGAAAGCACCGTTTCCAACATTCACCATCTGTAGACACAGTTAGCGCACATCTGACCATGTCTCCCTTACTTTCTACCCTTGATGAACAAGAACTGTAAGGAGCCTCAGAAAGCACCATTTCCAACATTCACCATCTGTAGACACAGTTAGCGCACATCTGACCATGTCTCCCTTACTTTCTACCCTTGATGAATAAGAACTGTAAGGAGCCTCAGAAAGCACCATTTCCAACATTCACCATCTATAGACACAGTTAGCGCACATCTGACCATGTCTCCCTTATATTCTACCCTTGATGAACAAGAACTGTAAGGAGCCTCAGAAAGCACCATTTCCCACATTCACCATCTGTAGACACAGTTAGCGCACATCTGACCATGTCTGCCTTACTTTCTACCCTTGATGAACAAAAACTATAAGGAGCCTCAGAAAGCACCATTTCCAACATTTACCATCTGTAGACATAGTTAGCGTACAGCTGTGAACGTCTACCTTACTCACTACCCTAGGTGAAGGAGAACAGTAAGGAGCTCAGAAGGCACCATTTCCAACATTCACCATCAGTAGACACAGTTAGCGCACATCTGACCATGTCCCCCTTACTTTCTACCCTTGATGAACAAGAACAGTAACGAGCCTCAGAAAGCACCATTTTCACCATTCACCATCTGTAGACACAGTTAGCGCACATCTGACCATGTCTCACTTACTTTCTACCCTTGATGAACAAGAACTGTAAGGAGCCTCAGAAAGCACTATTTCCAACATTCACCATCTGTAGACACAGTTAGCGCACATCTGACCATGTCTCCCTTACTTTCTACCCTTGATGAACAAGAACTGTAAGGAGCCTCAGTAAGCACCTTTTCCAACATTCACCATCTGTAGACACAGTTAGCGCACATCTGACCATGTCTCCCTTACTTTCTACCCTTGATGAACAAGAACTGTAAGGAGCCTCAGAAACGACCATTTCCAACATTCACCATCTGTAGACATAGTTAGCGTACAGCTGTACACGTCTACCTTACTCACTACCCTAGGTGAAGGAGAACAGTAAGGAGCTCAGAAGGCACCATTTCCAACATTCACCATCTGTAAACACAGTTAGCGCACATCTGACCATGTCTCCCTTACTTTCTACACTTGATGAAAGAACTGTAAAGAGCCTCAGTAAGCATCATTTCCAACATTCACCATCTGTAGACACAGTTAGCGCACATCTGACCATGTCTCCCTTAATTTCTACCCTTAATGAACAAGAACTGTAAGGAGCCTCAGAAAGCACCATTTCCAACATTCACCATCTGTTGACACAGTTAGCGCACATCTGACCATGTCTCCCTTACTTTCTACCCTTGATGAACAAGAACTGTAAGGAGCCTCAGAAAGCACCATTTCCAACATTCACCATCTGTAGACACAGTTAGCGCACATCTGACCATGTCTCCCTTACTTTCTACCCTTGGTGAACAAGAACTGTAAGGAGCCTCAGTAAGCACCATTTCCAACATTCACCATCTGTAGACATAGTTAGCGTACAGCTGTACACGTCTACCTTACTCACTACCCTAGGTGAAGGAGAACAGTAAGGAGCTCAGAAGGCACCATTTCCAACATTCACCATCTGTAGACACAGTTAGCGCACATCTGACCATGTCTCCCTTACTTTCTAAACTTGATGAACAAGAACTGTAAGGAGCCTCAGAAAGCACCATTTCCAACATTCACCATCTGTAGACACAGTTAGCGCACATCTGACCATGTCTCCCTTACTTTCTACCCTTGATGAACAAGAACTGTAAGGAGCCTCAGAAAGCACCATTTCCAACATTCACCATCTGTAGACACAATTAGCGCTCATCTGACCATGTCTCCCTTACTTTCTACCCTTGATGAACACGAACTGTAAGGAGCCTCAGAAAGCACCATTTCCAACATTCACCATCTGTAGACACAGTTAGCGCACATCTGACCATGTCTCCCTTACTTTCTACCCTTGGTGAACAAGAACTGTAAGGAGCCTCAGAAAGCACCATTTCCAACATTCACCATCTGTAGACATAGTTAGCGTACAGCTGTACACGTCTACCTTACTCACTACCCTAGGTGAAGGAGAACAGTAAGGAGCTCAGAAGGCACCATTTCCAACATTCACCATCTGTAGAAACAGTTAGCGCACATCTGACCATGTCTCCCTTACTTTCTAAACTTGATGAACAAGAACTGTAAGGAGCCTCAGAAAGCACCATTTCCAACATTCACCATCTGTAGACACAGTTAGCGCACATCTGACCATGTCTCCCTTACTTTCTACCCTTGATGAACAAGAACTGTAAGGAGCCTCAGAAAGCACCATTTCCAACATTCACCATCTGTAGACACAGTTAGCGCACATCTGACCATGTCTCCCTTACTTTCTACCCTTGATGAACAAGAACTGTAAGGAGCCTCAGAAAGCACCATTTCCAACATTCACCATCTGTAGACACAGTTAGCGCACATCTGACCATGTCTCCCTTACTTTCTACCATTGATGAACAAGAACTGTAAGGAGCCTCAGAAAGCACCATTTCCAACATTCACCATCTGTAGACATAGTTAGCGTACAGCTGTACACGTCTACCTTACTCACTACCCTAGGTGAAGGAGAACAGTAAGGAGCTCAGAAGGCACCATTTCCAACATTCACAATCTGTAGACACAGTTAGCGCACATCTGACCATGCCCCCCTTACTTTCTACCCTTGATGAACAAGAACAGTAAGGAGCCTCAGAAAGCACCATTTTCAACATTCAAAATCTGTAGACACAGTTAGCGCACATCTGACCATGTCTCACTTTCTACCCTTGATGAACAAGAACTGTAAGGAGCCTCAGAAAGCACCATTTCCAACATTCACCATCTGTAGACACAGTTAGCGCACATCTGACCATGTCTCCCTTACTTTCTACCCTTGATGAACAAAAACTGTAAGGAGCCTCAGAAAGCACCATTTCCAACATTCACCATCTGTAGACATAGTTAGCGTACAGCTGTGAACGTCTACCTTACTCACTACCCTAGGTGAAGAAGAACAGTAAGGAGCTCAGAAGGCACCATTTCCAACGTTCACCATCAGTAGACACAGTTAGCGCACATCTGACCATGTCCCCCTTACTTTCTACCCTTGATGAACAAGAACAGTAACGAGCCTCAGAAAGCACCATTTTCAACATTCACCATCTGTAGACACAGTTAGCGCACATCTGACCATGTCTCACTTACTTTCTACCCTTGATGAACAAGAACTGTAAGGAGCCTCAGAAAGCACTATTTCCAACATTCACCAACTGTAGACACAGTTAGCGCACATCTGACCATGTCTCCCTTACTTTCTACCCTTGGTGAACAAGAACTATAAGGAGCCTCAGAAAGCACCATTTCCAACATTCACCATCTGTAGACATAGTTAGCGTACAGCTGTACACGTCTACCTTACTCACTACCCTCGGTGAAGGAGAACAGTAAGGAGCTCAGAAGGCACCATTTCCAACATTCACCATCTGTAGACACAGTTAGCGCACATCTGATGATGTCTCCCTTACTTTCTACCCTTGATGAACAAGAACATTAAGGAGCCACAGAAAGCACCATTTCCAACATTCACCATCTGTAGACATAGTTAGCGTACAGCTGTACACGTCTACCTTACTCACTACCCTAGGTGAAGGAGAACAGTAAGGAGCTCAGAAGGCACCATTTCCAACATTGACCATCTGTAGACACAGTTAGCGCACATCTGACCATGTCTCCCTTACTTTCTACCCTTGATGAACAAGAACTGTAAGGAGCCTCAGAAAGCACCATTTCCAACATTCACCATCTGTAGACATAGTTAGCGTACAGCTGTACACGTCTACCTTACTCACTACCCTAGGTGAAGGAGAACAGTAAGGAGCCTCAGAAAGCACCATTTCCAACATTCACCATCTGTAGACACAGTTAGCGCACATCTGACCATGTCTCACTTACTTTCTACCCTTGATGAACAACAACTGTAAGGAGCCTCAGAAAGCACCATATCCAACATTCACCATCTGTAGACACAGTTAGCGCACATCTGACCATGTCTCCCTTACTTTCTACCCTTGATGAACAAGAACTGTAAGGAGCCTCAGAATGCACCATTTCCAACATTCACCATCTGAAGACACAGTTAGCGTACAGCTGTACACGTCTACCATACTCACTACCCTAGGTGAAGGAGAACAGTAAGGAGCTCAGAAGGTACCATTTCCAACATTCACCATCTGTAGACACAGTTAGCGCACATCTGACCATGTCTCCCTTACTTTCTAAACTTGATGAACAAGAACTGGAAGGAGCCTCAGAAAGCACCATTTCCAACATTCACCATCTGTAGACACAGTTAGCGCACATCTGACCATGTCTCACTTACTTTCTACCCTTGATGAACAAGAACTGTAAGGAGCCTCAGAAAGCACTATTTCCAACATTCACCATCTGTAGACACAGTTAGCGCACATCTGACCATGTCTCCCTTACTTTCTACCCTTGATGAACAAGAACTGTAAGGAGCCTCAGAAAGCACCATTTCCAACATTCACCATCTGTAGACACCGTTAGCGCACATCTGACCATGTCTCCCTTACTTTCTACCCTTGGTGAACAAGAACTGTAAGGAGCCTCAGAAAGCACCATTTCCAACATTCACCATCTGTAGACATAGTTAGCGTACAGCTGTACACGTCTACCTTACTCACTACCCTAGGTGAAGGAGAACAGTAAGGAGCTCAGAAGGCACCATTTCCAACATTCACCATCTGTAGACACAGTTAGCGCACATCTGACCATGTCTCCCTTACTTTCTACCCTTGATGAACAAGAACTGTAAGGAGCCTCAGAAAGCACCATTTCCAACATTCACCATCTGTAGACATAGTTAGCGTACAGCTGTACACATCTACCTTACTCACTACCCTAGGTGAAGGAGAACAGTAAGGAGCTCAGAAGGCACCATTTCCAACATTGCCCATCTGTAGACACAGTTAGCGCACATCTGACCATGTCTCCCTTACTTTCTACCCTTGATGAACAAGAACTGTAAGGAGCCTCAGTAAGCACCATTTCCAACATTCACCATATTTAGACACCATTAGCGCACATCTGACCATGTCTCCCTTACTTTCTACCCTTGATGAACAAGAACTGTAAGGAGCCTCAGAAAGCACCATTTCCAACATTCACCATCTGTAGACACAGTTAGCGCACATCTGACCATGTCTCCCTTACTTTCTACCCTTGATGAACAAGAACTGTAAGGAGCCTCAGAAAGCACCATATCCAACATTCACCATCTGTAGACACAGTTAGCGCACATCTGACCATGTCTCCCTTACTTTCTACCCTTGATGAACAAGAACTGTAAGGAGCCTCAGAAAGCACCATTTCCAACATTCACCATCTGAAGACATAGTTAGCGTACAGCTGTACACGTCTACCTTACTCACTACCCTAGGTGAAGGAGAACAGTAAGGAGCTCAGAAGGCACCATTTCCAACATTCACAATCTGTAGACACAGTTAGCGCACATCTGACCATGTCCCCCTTACTTTCTACCCTTGATGAACAAGAACAGTAAGGAGCCTCAGAAAGCACCATTTTCAACATTCAAAATCTGTAGACACAGTTAGCGCACATCTGACCATGTCTCACTTACTTTCTACTCTTGATGAACAAGAACTGTAAGGAGCCTCAGAAAGCACCATTTCCAACATTCACCATCTGTAGACACAGTTAGCGCACATCTGAACATGTCTTCCTTACTTTCTACCCTTGATGAACAAGAACTGTAAGGAGCCTCAGAAAGCACCATTTCCAACATTCACCATTTGTAGACACAGTTAGCGCACATCTGACCATGTCTCACTTAGTTTCTACCCTTGATGAACAAGAACTGTAAGGAGCCTCAGAAAGCACCATTTCCAACATTCACCATCTGTAGACACAGTTAGCGCACATCTGACCATGTCTCCCTTATATTCTACCCTTGATGAACAAGAACTGTAAGGAGCCTCAGAAAGCACCATTTCCAACATTCACCATCTGTAGACACAGTTAGCGCACATCTGACCATGTCTGCCTTACTTTCTACCCTTGATGAACAAAAACTGTAAGGAGCCTCAGAAAGCACCATTTCCAACATTCACCACTGTAGACATAGTTAGCGTACAGCTGTGAACGTCTACCTTACTCACTACACTAGGTGAAGGAGAACAGTAAGGAGCTCAGAAGGCACCATTTCCAACATTCACCATCTGTAGACACAGTTAGCGCACATCTGACCATGTCCCCCTTACTTTCTACCATTGATGAACAAGAACAGTAAGGAGCCTCAGAAAGCACCATTTTCAACATTCACCATCTGTAGACACAGTTAGCGCACATCTGACCATGTCTCACTTACTTTCTACCCTTGATGAACAAGAACTGTAAGGAGCCTTAGAAAGCACCATTTCCAACATTCACCATCTGCAGACACAGTTAGCGCACATCTGACCATGTCTCCCCTACTTTCTACCCTTGATTAACAAGAACTGTAAGGAGCCTCAGAAAGCACCATTTCCAACATTCACCATCTGTAGACATAGTTAGCGTACAGTTGTACACGTCTACCTTACTCACTACCCTAGGTGAAGGAGAACAGTAAGGAGCTCAGAAGGCACCATTTCCAACATTCACCATCTGTAGACACAGTTAGCGCACATCTGACCATGTCTCCCTTACTTTCTACCCTTGATGAACAAGAACTGTAAGGAGCCTCAGAAAGCACCAATTCCAACATTCACCATCTGTAGACATAGTTAGCATACAGCTGTACACGTCTACCTTACTCACTACCCAATTGAAGGAGAACAGTAAGGAGCTCAGAAGGCACCATTTCCAACATTCACCTTCTGTAGACACAGTTAGCGCACATCTGACCATGTCTCCCTTACTTTCTACCCTTGATGAACAAGAACTGTAAGGAGCCTCAGAAAGCACCATTTCCAACATTCACCATATTTAGACACCATTAGCGCACATCTGACCATGTCTCCCTTACTATCTACCCTTGATGAACAAGAACTGTAAGGAGCCTCAGAAAGCACCATTTCCAACATTCACCATCTGTAGACACAGTTAGCGCACATCTGACCATGTCTTCCTTACTTTCTACCCTTGATGAACAAGAACTGTAAGGAGCCTCAGAAAGCACCATTTCCAACATTCACCATCTGTAGACATAGTTAGCGTACAGCTGTACACGTCTACCTTACACACTACCCTAGGTGAAGGAGAACAGTAAGGAGCTCAGAAGGCACCATTTCCAACATTTACCATCTGTAGACACAGTTAGCGTACATCTGACCATGTCTCCCTGACTTTCTACCCTTGATGAACAAGAACTGTAAGGAGCCTCAGAAAGCACCATTTCCAACATTCACCATCTGTAGACACAGTTAGCGCACATCTGACCATTTCTCCCTTACTTTCTACCCTTGATGAACAAGAACTGTAAGGAGCCTCAGAAAGCACCATTTCCAACATTCACCATCTGTAGGCATAGTTAGCGTACAGCTGTACACGTCTACCTTGCTCACTACCCTAGGTGAAGGAGAACAGTAAGGAGCTCAGAAGGCACCATTTCCAACATTCACAATCTGTAGACAAAGTTAGCGCACATCTGACCATGTCTCCCTTACTTTCTACCCTTGATGAACAATAACTGTAAGGAGCCTCAGAAAGCACCATTTCCAACATTCACCATCTGTAGACACAGTTAGCGCACATCTGACCATGTCTCCCTTACTTTCTACCCTTGATGAACAAGAACTGTAAGGAGCCTCAGAAAGCACCATTTCCAACATTAATCATCTGTAGACACAGTTAGCGCACATCTGACCATGTCTCCCTTACTTTCTACCCTTGATGAACAAGAACAGTAACGAGCCTCAGAAAGCACCATTTTCAACATTCACCATCTGTAGACACAGTTAGCGCACATCTGACCATGTCTCACTTACTTTCTACCCTTGATGAACAAGAACTGTAAGGAGCCTCAGAAAGCACTATTTCCAACATTCACCATCTGTAGACACAGTTAGCGCACATCTGACCATGTCTCCCTTACTTTCTACCCTTGATGAACAAGAACTGTAAGGAGCCTCAGAAAGCACCTTTTCCAACATTCACCATCTGCAGACACAGTTAGCGCACATCTGACCATGTCTCCCTTACTTTCTACCCTTGATGAACAAGAACTGTAAGGAGCCTCAGAAAGGACCATTTCCAACATTCACCATCTGTAGACATAGTTAGCGTACAGCTGTACACGTCTACCTTACTCACTACCCTAGGTGAAGGAGAACAGTAAGGAGCTCAGAAGGCACCATTTCCAACATTCACCATCTGTAGGCACAGTTAGCGCACATCTGACCATGTCTCACTTACTTTCTACCCTTGATGAACAAGAACTGTAAGGAGCCTCAGAAAGCACCATTTCCAACATTCACCATCTGTAGATACAGTTAGCGCACATTTGGCCATGTCTTCCTTACTTTCTACCCTTGATGAACAAGAACTGTAAGGAGCCTCAGAAAGCACCATTTCCAACATTCACCATCTGTAGACACAGTTAGCGCAAATCTGACCATGTCTCCCATACTTTCTACCCTTGATGAACAAGAACTGTAAGGAGCCTCAGAAAGGACCATTTCCAACATTCACCATCTGTAGACATAGTTAGCGTACAGCTGTACACGTCTACCTTACTCACTACCCTAGGTGAAGGAGAACAGTAAGGAGCTCAGAAGGCACCATTTCCAACATTCACCATCTGTAGGCACAGTTAGCGCACATCTGACCATGTCTCACTTACTTTCTACCCTTGATGAACAAGAACTGTAAGGAGCCTCAGAAAGCACCATTTCCAACATTCACCATCTGTAGATACAGTTAGCGCACATCTGACCATGTCTCCCTTATATTCTACCCTTGATGAACAAGAACTGTAAGGAGCCTCAGAAAGCACCATTTCCCACATTCACCATCTGTAGACACAGTTAGCGCACATCTGACCATGTCTGCCTTACTTTCTACCCTTGATGAACAAAAACTGTAAGGAGCCTCAGAAAGCCCCATTTCCAACATTCACCATCTGTAGACATAGTTAGCGTACAGCGGTACACGTCTACCTTACTCACTACCCTAGGTGAAGGAGAACAGTAAGGAGCTCAGAAGGCACCATTTCCAACATTCACCATCTGTAGACACAGTTAGCGCACATCTGACCATGTCTCCCTTACTTTCTACCCTTGATGAACAAGAACTGTAAGGAGCCTCAGTAAGCACCATTTCCAACATTCACCATCTGTAGACACAGTTAGCGCACATCTGACCATGTCTCCCTTACTTTCTACCCTTGATGAACAAGAACTGTAAGGAGCCTCAGAAAGCACCATTTCCAACATTCACCATCTGTAGACACAGTTAGCGCACATCTGACCATGTCTCCCTTACTTTCTACCCTTGATGAACAAGAACTGTAAGGAGCCTCAGAAAGCACCATTTCCAACATTCACCATCTGTAGACACAGTTAGCGCACATGTGACCATGTCTCCCTTACTTTCTACCCTTGGTGAACAAGAACTGTAAGGAGCCTCAGAAAGCACCATTTCCAACATTCACCATCTGTAGACATAGTTAGCGTACAGCTGTACACGTCTACCTTACTCACTACCCTAGGTGAAGGAGATCAGTAAGGAGCTCAGAAGGCACCATTTCCAACATTCACCATCTGTAGACACAGTTAGCGCACATCTGACCATGTCTCCCTTAGTTTCTACCCTTGATGAACAAGAACTGTAAGGAGCCTCAGAAAGCACCATTTCCAACATTCACCATCTGTAGACATAGTTAGCGTACAGCTGTACACGTCTACCTTACTCACTACCCTAGGTGAAGGAGAACAGTAAGGAGCTTCAGAAAGCACCATTTCCAACATTCACCACTCGTAGACACAGTTAGCGCACATCTGACCATGTCTCACTTACTTTCTACCCTTGATGAACAAGAACTGTAAGGAGCCTCAGAAAGCACCAGTTCCAACATTCACCATCTGTAGACACAGTTAGCGCACATCTGAACATGTCTCCCTTACTTTCTACCCTTGATGAACAAGAACTGTAAGGAGCCTCAGAAAGCACCGATTCCAACATTCACCATCTGTAGACATAGTTAGCTTACAGCTGTACACGTCTACCTTAGTCACTACCCTAGGTGAAGGAGAACAGTAAGGAGCTCAGAAGGCACCATTTCCAACATTCACAATCTGTAGACACAGTTAGCGCACATCTGACCATGTCCCCCTTACTTTCTACCCTTGATGAACAAGAACAGTAAGGAGCCTCAGAAAGCACCATTTTCAACATTCAAAATCTGTAGACACAGTTAGCGCACATCTGACCATGTCTCACTTACTTTCTACCCTTGATGAACAAGAACTGTAAGGAGCCTCAGAAAGCACCATTTCCAACATTCACCATCTGTAGACACAGTTAGCGCACATCTGACCATGTCTTCCTTACTTTCTACCCTTGATGAACAAGAACTGTAAGGAGCCTCAGAAAACACCATTTCCAACATTTACCATCTGTAGACACAGTTAGCGCACATCTGACCGTGTCTCCCTTACTTTCTACCCTTGATGAACAAGAACTGTAAGGAGCCTCAGAAAGCACCATTTCCAACATTCACCATCTGTAGACACAGTTAGCGCACATCTGACCATGTCTCCCTTATATTCTACCCTTGATGAACAAGAACTGTAAGGAGCCTCAAAAAGCACCATTTCCAACAATCCCCATCTGTAGACACAGTTAGCGCACATCTGACCATGACTGCCTTACTTTGTACCCTTGATGAACAAAAACTGTAAGGAGCCTCAGAAAGCACCACTTCCAACATTCACCATCAGTAGACATAGTTAGCGTACAGCTGTGAACGTCTACCTTACTCACTACCCTAGGTGAAGGAGAACAGTAAGGAGCTCAGAAGGCACCATTTCCAACATTCACCATCTGTACACACAGTTAGCGCACATCTGACCATGTCCCCCTTACTTGCTACCCTTGATGAACAAGAACTGTAAGGAGCCTCAGAAAGCACCAATTCCAACATTCACCATCTGTAGACACAGTTAGCGCACATCTGACCGTGTCTCCCTTACTTTCTACCCTTGATGAACAAGAACTGTAAGGAGCCTCAGAAAGCACTATTTCCAACATTCACCATCTGTAGACACAGTTAGCGCACATCTGACCATGTCTCCCTTACTTTCTACCCTTGATGAACAAGAACTGTAAGGAGCCTCAGAAAGCACCTTTTCCAACATTCACCATCTGTAGAGACAGTTAGCGCACATCTGACCATGTCTCCCTTACTTTCTACCCTTGATGAACAAGAACTGTAAGGAGCCTCAGAAAGGACCATTTCCAACATTCACCATCTGTAGACATAGTTTGCGTACAGCTGTACACGTCTACCTTACTCACTACCCTAGGTGAAGGAGAACTGTAAGGTGCTCAGAAGGCACCATTTCCAACATTCACCATCTGTAGACACAGTTAGCGCACATCTGACCATGTCTCCCTTACTTTCTACCCTTGATGAACAAGAACTGTAAGGAGCCTCAGTAAGCAACATTTCCAACATTCACCATCTGTAGACACAGTTAGCGCACATCTGACCATGTCTCCCTTACTTTCTACCCTTGATGAACAAGAACTGTAAGGAGCCTCAGAAAGCACCAATTCCAACATTCACCATCTGTAGACACAGTTAGCGCACATCTGACCGTGTCTCCCTTACTTTCTACCCTTGATGAACAAGAACTGTAAGGAGCCTCAGAAAGCACCATTTCCAACATTCAGCATCTGTAGACATAGTTAGCGTACAGCTGTACACGTCTACCTTACTCACTACCCTAGGTGAAGGAGAACAGTAAGGAGCTCAGAAGGCACCATTTCCAACATTTACCATCTGTAGACACAGTTAGCGCACATCTGACCATGTCTCCCTTACTTTCTACCCTTGATGAACAAGACCTGTAAGGAGCCTCAGAAAGCACCATTTCCAACATTCACCATCTGTAGACACAGTTAGCGCACATCTGACCATGTGTCACTTACTTTCTACCCTTGATGAACAAGAACTGTAAGGAGCCTCAGAAAGCACCATTTCCAACATTCACCATCTGTAGACACAGTTAGCGCACATCTGACCATGTCTCCCTTACTTTCTACCCTTGATGAACAAGAACTGTAAGGAGCCTCAGAAAGCACCATTTCCAACATTCACCATCTGTAGACACAGTTAGCGCACATCTGACCATGTCTCCCTTACTTTCTACCCTTGATGAACAAGAACTGTAAGGAGCCTCACAAAGCACCATTTCCAACATTCACCATCTGTAGACATAGTTAGCGTACAGCTGTACACGTCTAACTTACTCACTACCCTAGGTGAAGGAGAACAGTAAGGAGCTCAGAAAGCACCATTTCCAACATTCACCATCTGTAGACACAGTTAGTGCACATCTGACCATGTCTCCCTTACTTTCTACCCTTGATGAACAAGAACTGTAAGGAGCCTCAGAAAGCACCATTTCCAACATTCACCATCTGTAGACACAGTTAGCGCACATCTGACCATGTCTCCCTTACTTTCTACCCTTGATGAACAAGAACTGTAAGGAGCCTCAGAAAGCACCATTTCCAACATTCACCATCTGTAGACACAGGTAGCGTACATCTGACCATGTCTCACTTACTTTCTACCCTTGATGAACAAGAACTGTATGGAGCCTTAGAAAGCACCATTTCCAACATTCACCGTCTGTAGACACAGTTAGCGCACATCTGACCATGTCTCCCTTACTTTCTACCCTTGATGAACAAGAACTGTAAGGAGCCTCAGAAAGCACCATTTCCAACATTCACCATCTGTAGACATAGTTAGCGTACAGCTGTACACGTCTACCTTACTCACTACCCTAGGTGAAGGAGAACAGTAAGGAGCTCAGAAGGCACCATTTCCAACATTCACCATCTGTAGACACAGTTAGCGCACATCTGACCATGTCTCCCTTACTTTCTACCCTTGATGAACATGAACTGTAAGGAGCCTCAGAAAGCACCAATTCCAACATTCACCATCTGTAGACATAGTTAGCGTACAGCTGTAAACGTCTACCTTACTCACTACCCTAGGTGATGAGAACAGTAAGGAACTCAGAAGGCACCATTTCCAACATTCACCTTCTGTAGACACAGTTAGCGCACATCTGACCATGTCTCCCTTACTTTCTACCCTTGATGAAAAAGAACTGTAAGGAGCCTCAGAAAGCACCATTTCCAACATTCACCATCTGTAGACATAGTTAGCGTACAGCTGTACACGTCTACCTTACTCACTACCCTAGGTGAAGGAGAACAGTAAGGAGCTCAGAAGGCACCATTTCCAACATTCACCATCTGTAGACATAGTTAGCGCACATCTGACCATGTCTCCCGTACTTTCTACCCTTGATGAACAAGAACTGTAAGGAGCCTCAGAAAGCACCAATTCCAACATTCACCATCTGTAGACATAGTTAGCGTACAGCTGTACACGTCTACCTTACTCACTACCTTAGGTGAAGGAGAACAGTAAGGAGCTCAGAAGGCACCATTTCCAACATTCACCTTCTGTAGACACAGTTAGCGCACATCTGACCATGTCTCCCTTACATTCTACCCTTGATGAACAAGAACTGTAAGGAGCCTCAGAAAGCACCATATCCAACATTCACCATATGTAGACACCGTTAGCGCACATCTGACCATGTCTCCCTTACTTTCTACCCTTGATGAACAAGAACTGTAAGGAGCCTCAGAAAGCACCATTTCCAACATTCACCATCTGCAGACACAGTTAGCGCACATCTGACCATGTCTCCCTTACTTTCTACCCTTGATGAACAAGAACTGTAAGGAGCCTCAGAAAGCACCAGTTCCAACATTCACCATCTGTAGACACAGTTAGCGCTCATCTGACCATGTCTCCCTTACCTTCTACCCTTGATGAACAAGAAATGTAAGGAGCCTCAGAAAGCACCATTTCCAACATTCACCATCTGTAGACATAGTTAGCGTACAGCTGTACACGTCTACCTTACTCACTACCCTAGGTGAAGGAGAACAGTAAGGAGCTCAGAAGGCACCATTTCCAACATTTACCAACTGTAGACACAGTTAGCGCACATCTGACCATGTCTCCTTACTTTCTACCCTTCATGAACAAGAACTGTAAGGAGCCTCAGAAAGCACCATTTCCAACATTCACCATCTGTAGACACAGTTAGCGCACATCTGACCATGTCTCACTTACTTTCTACCCTTGATGAACAAGAACTGTAAGGAGCCTCAGAAAGCAATATTTCCAACATTCACCATCTGTAGACACAATTAGCGCACATCTGACCATGTCTCCCTTACTTTCTACCCTTGATGAACAAGAACTGTAAGGAGCCTCAGAAAGCACCATTTCCAACATTCACCATCTGTAGACACAGTTAACGCACATCTGACCATGTCTCCCTTACTGTCTACCCTTGATGAACAAGAACTGTAAGGAGCCTCAGAAAGCACTATTTCCAACATTCAACTTCTGTAGACATAGTTAGCGTACAGCTGTACACGTCTACCTTACTCACTACCCTATGTGAAGGAGAACAGTAAGGAGCTCAGAAGGCACCATTTCCAACATTCACCATCTGTGGACACAGTTAGCGCACATCTGACCATGTCTCCCTTACTTTCTACCCTTGATGAACAAGAACTGTAAGGAGCCTCAGAAAGCACCATTTCCTACATTCACCATCTGTAGACACAGTTAGCGCACATCTGACCATGTCTCCCTTACTTTCTACCCTTGATGAACAAGAACTGTAAGGAGCCTCAGAAAGCACCATTTCCAACATTCACCATCTGTAGACACTGTTAGCACACATCTGACCATGTCTCCCTTACTTTCTACCCTTGATGAACAAGAACTGTAAGGAGCCTCAGAAAGCACCATTTCCAACATTCACCATCTGTAGACACAGTTAGCGCACATCTGACCATGTCTCCCTTACTTTCTACCCTTGATGAACAAGAACTGTAAGGAGCCTCAGAAAGCACCATTTCCAACATTCACTATCTGTAGGCATATTTAGCGTACAGCTGTACACGTCTACCTTACTCACTACCCTAGGTGAAGGAGAACAGTAAGGAGCTCAGAAGGCACCATTTCCAACATTCACCATCTGTAGACACAGTTAGCGCACATCTGACCATGTCTCCCTTACTTTCTACCCTTGATGAACAAGAACTGTAAGGAGCCTCAGAAAGCACCATTTACAACATTCACCATCTGTAGACACAATTAGCGCACATCTGACCATGTCTCCCTTACTTTCTACCCTTGATGAACAAGAACTGTAAGGAGCCTCAGAAAGCACCATTTCCAACATTCACCATCTGTAGACACAGTTAGCGCACATCTGACCATGTCTCCCTTACTTTCTACCCTTGATGAACAAGAACTGTAAGGAGCCTCAGAAAGCACCATTTCCAACATTCACCATCTGTAGACACAGTTAGCGCACATCTGACAATGTCTCCCTTACTTTCTACCCTTGACGAACAAGAACTGTAAGGAGCCTCAGAATGCACCATTTCCAACATTCACCATCTGTAGACATAGTTAGCGTACAGCTGTACACGTCTACCTTACTCACTAACCTAGGTGAAGGAGAACAGTAAGGAGCTCAGAAGGCACCATTTCCAACATTCACCATCTGTAGACACAATTAGCGCACATCTGACCATGTCTCCCTTACTTTCTACCCTTGATGAACAAGAACTGTAAGGAGCCTCAGAAAGCACCATTTCCAACATTCACCATCTGTAGACACAGTTAGCGCACATCTGACCATGTCTCCCTTACTTTCTACCCTTGATGAACAAGAACTGTAAGGAGCCTCAGAAAGCACCATTTCCAACATTCACTATCTGTAGGCATAGTTAGCGTACAGCTGTACACATCTACCTTACTCACTACCCTAGGTGAAGGAGAACAGTAAGGAGCTCAGAAGGCACCATTTCCAACATTCACAATCTGTAGACACAGTTAGCGCACATCTGACCATGTCTCCCTTACTTCCTACCCTTGATGAACAAGAACTGTAAGGAGCCTCAGAAAGCACCATTTCCAACATTCACCATCTGTAGACATAGTTAGCGTACAGCTGTACACGTCTACCTTACTCACTACCCTAGGTGAAGGAGAACAGTAAGGAGCTCAGAAGGCACCATTTCCAACATTCACCATCTGTAGACACAATTAGCGCACATCTGACCATGTCTCCCTTACTTTCTACACTTGATGAACAAGAACTGTAAGGAGCCTCAGAAAGCACCATTTCCAACATTCACCATCTGTAGACACAGTTAGCGCACATCTGACCATGCCTCCCTTACTTTCTACCCTTGATGAACAAGAACTGTAAGGAGCCTCAGAAAGCACCATTTCCAACATTCACTATCTGTAGGCATAGTTAGCGTACAGCTGTACACGTCTACCTTACTCACTACCCTAGGTGAAGGAGAACAGTAAGGAGCTCAGAAGGCACCATTTCCAACATTCACCATCTGTAGACACAATTAGCGCACATCTGACCATGTCTCCCTTACTTTCTACCCTTGATGAACAAGAACTGTAAGGAGCCTCAGAAAGCACCATTTCCAACATTCACCATCTGTGGACACAGTTAGTGCACATCTGACCATGTCTCCCTTACTTTTTACCCTTGATGAACAAGAACTGTAAGGAGCCTCAGAAAGCACAATTTCCAACATTCACCATCTGTGGACACAGTTAGTGCACATCTGACCATGTCTCCCTTACTTTTTACCCTTGATGAACAAGAACTGTAAGGAGCCTCAGAAAGCACCATTTCCAACATTCACCATCTGTAGACACAGTTAGCACACGTCTGACCATGTCTCCCTTACTTTCTACACTTGATGAATAAGAACTGTAAGGTGCCTCAGAAAGCACCATTTCCAACATTCACCATCTGTAGACATAGTTAGCGAACAGCTGTACATGTCTCCCTTACTTTCTACTCTCGGTGAAGGAGAACTGTAGGGAGCTGCAGAAAGCTCCATTTCCTATATTCACTATCTTTAGACATAGTTAGCGCACACCTGATCTTTCCTCACTTACTTTCTACGCTTGATGAAGGAGAACTGTAAGGAGCCTCAGAGAGCATCATTTCCAACATTCACCATCTGTAGACATAGTTAGCGTACAGCTGTACACGTCTACCTTACTCACTACCCTAGGTGAAGGAGAACAGTAAGGAACTAAGAAGGCACCATTTCCAACATTCACCATCTGTAGACACAGTTAGCGCACATCTGACCATGTCTCCCTTACTTTCTACCCTTGATGAACAAGAACTGTAAGGAGCCTCAGAAAGCACCATTTCCAACATTCACTATCTGTAGGCATAGTTAGCGTACAGCTGTACACGTCTACCTTACTCACTACCCTAGGTGAAGGAGAACAGTAAGGAGCTCAGAAGGCACCATTTCCAACATTCACAATCTGTAGACACAGTTAGCGCACATCTGACCATGTCTCCCTTACTTTCTACCCTTGATGAACAAGAACTGTAAGGAGCCTCAGAAAGCACCATTTCCAACATTCACCATCTGTAGACATAGTTAGCGTACAGCTGTACACGTCTACCTTACTCACTACCCTAGGTGAAGGAGAACAGTAAGGAGCTCAGAAGGCACCATTTCCAACATTCACCATCTGTAGACACAATTAGCGCACATCTGACCATGTCTCCCTTACTTTCTACACTTGATGAACAAGAACTGTAAGGAGCCTCAGAAAGCACCATTTCCAACATTCACCATCTGTAGACACAGTTAGCGCACATCTGACCATGTCTCCCTTACTTTCTACCCTTGATGAACAAGAACTGTAAGGAGCCTCAGAAAGCACCATTTCCAACATTCACTATCTGTAGGCATAGTTAGCGTACAGCTGTACACGTCTACCTTACTCACTACCCTAGGTGAAGGAGAACAGTAAGGAGCTCAGAAGGCACCATTTCCAACATTCACAATCTGTAGACACAGTTAGCGCACATCTGACCATGTCTCCCTTACTTTCTACCCTTGATGAACAAGAACTGTAAGGAGCCTCAGAAAGCACCATTTCCAACATTCACCATCTGTAGACACAGTTAGCGCACATCTGACCATGTCTCCCTTACTTTCTACCCTTGATGAACAAGAACTGTAAGGAGCCTCAGAAAGCACCATTTCCAACATTCACCATCTGTAGACACAGTTAGTGCACATCTGACCATGTCTCCCTTACTTTTTACCCTTGATGAACAAGAACTGTAAGGAGCCTCAGAAAGCACCATTTCCAACATTCACCATCTGTAGACACAGTTAGCACACGTCTGACCATGTCTCCCTTACTTTCTACCCTTGATGAACAAGAACTGTAAGGAGCCTCAGAAAGCACCATTTCCAACATTCACCATCTGTAGACACAGTTAGCGCACATCTGACCATGTCTCCCTTACTTTCTACACTTGATGTACAAGAACTGTAAGGTGCCTCAGAAAGCACCATTTCCAACATTCACCATCTGTAGACATAGTTAGCGTACTGCTGTACACGTCTACCTTACTCACTACCCTAGGTGAAGAAGAACAGTAAGGAGCTGCAGAAAGCTCCATTTCCTATATTCACTATCTTTAGACATAGTTAGCGCACACCTGATCTTTCCTCCCTTACTTTCTACGCTTGATGAAGGAGAACTGTAAGGAGCCTCAGAGAGCATCATTTCCAACATTCACCATCTGTAGACATTACTATCGCACAGCTGCACATGTCTCCCTTCCTTTCTACCCTAGGTGAAGGAGGACTGTAAGGAGCTGCGGAAAGCACCATTTTCAACATTCACCATCTGTTGACATCGTTAGCACAAATCTGACCATGTCTCCCTTACATCCTACCCTTGATGAACAAGAACTGTAAGGAGCCTCAGAAAGCACCATTTCCAACATTCAATATCTGTAGATACAGTTAGTGCACATCTGACCATGTCTCCCTTACTTTCTACCCTTGATGAACAAGAACTGTAAGGAGCCTCAGAAAGCACCATTTCCGACATTCACCATCTGTAGACACAGTTAGCGCACATCTGACCATGTCTCCCTTACTTTCTACCCTTGATGATCAAGAACTGTAAGGAGCCTCAGAAAGCACCATTTCCAACATTCACCATCTGTAGACACAGTTAGCGCACATCTGACCATGTCTCCCTTACTTTCTACCCTTGATGAACAAGAACTGTAAGGAGCCTCAGAAAGCACCATTTCCAACATTCACCATCTGTAGACACAGTTAGCGCACATCTGACCATGTCCCCCTTACTTTCTACCCTTGATGAACAAGAACTGTAAGGAGCCTCAGAAAGCACCTTTTCCAACATTCACCATCTGTAGACACAGTTAGCGCACATCTGACCATGTCTCCCTTACTTTCTACCCTTGATGAACAAGAACTGTAAGGAGCCTCAGAAAGGACCATTTCCAACATTCACCATCTGTAGACATAGTTAGCGTACAACTGTACACGTCTACCTTACTCACTACCCTAGGTGAAGGAGAACAGTAAGGAGCTCAGAAGGCACCATTTCCAACATTCACAATCTGTAGACACAGTTAGCGCACATCTGACCATGTCTCCCTTACTTTCTACCCTTCATGAACAAGAACAGTAAGGAGCCTCAGAAAGCACCATTTCCAACATTCACCATCTGTAGACACAGTTAGCGCACATCTGACCATGTCTCCCTTACTTTCTACCCTTGATGAACAAGAACTGTAAGGAGCCTCAGAAAGCACCATTTCCAACATTCACCATCTGTAGACACAGTTAGCTCACATCTGACCATGTCTCCATTACTTTCTACCCTTGATGAACAAGAACTGTAAGGAGCCTCAGAAAGCACCATTTCCAACATTCACCATCTGTAGACACAGTTAGCGCACATCTGACCATGTCTCCCTTACTTTCTACCCTTGATGAACAAGAACTGTAAGGAGCCTCAGAAAGCACCATTTCCAACATTTCCCATCTGTAGACATAGTTAGCGTACAGCTGTACACGTCTACCTTACTCACTACCCTAGGTGAAGGAGAACAGTAAGGAGCTCAGAAGGCACCATTTCCAACATTCACAATCTGTAGACACAATTAGCGCACATCTGATCATGTCTCCCTTACTTTCTACCCTTGATGAACAAGAACTGTAAGGAGCCTCAGAAAGCACCATTTCCAACATTCACCATCTGTAGACACAGTTAGCACACATCTGACCATGTCTCCCTTACTTTCTACCCTTGATGAACAAGAACTGTAAGGAGCCTCAGAAGGCACCATTTCCAACATTCACCATCTGTAGACACAGTTAGCGCACATCTGACCATGTCTCCCTTACTTTCTACCCTTGATGAACAAGAACTGTAAGGAGCCTCAGAAAGCACCATTTCCAACATTCACCATCTGTAGACACAGTTAGCGCACATCTGACGATGTCTCCCTTACTTTCTACTCTTGATGAAAAAGAACTGTAAGGAGCCTCAGAAAGCACCATTTCCAACATTCACCATCTGTAGACACAGTTAGCGCACATCTGACCATGTCTCCTTTACTTTCTACCCTTGATGAGCAAGAACTGTAAGGTGCCTCAGAAAGCACCATTTCCAACATTCACCATCTGTAGACACAGTTAGCGCACATCTGACCATGTCTCCCTTACTTTCTACCCTTGATGAACAAGAACTGTAAGGAGCCTCAGAAAGCACCATTTCCAACATTCACCATCTGTGGACACAGTTAGTGCACATCTGACCATGTCTCCCTTACTTTTTACCCTTGATGAACAAGAACTGTAAGGAGCCTCAGAAAGCACAATTTCCAACATTCACCATCTGTGGACACAGTTAGTGCACATCTGACCATGTCTCCCTTACTTCCTACCCTTGATGAACAAGAACTGTAAGGAGCCTCAGAAAGCACCATTTCCAACATTCACCATCTGTAGACATAGTTAGCGTACAGCTGTACACGTCTACCTTACTCACTACCCTAGGTGAAGGAGAACAGTAAGGAGCTCAGAAGGCACCATTTCCAACATTCACCATCTGTAGACACAATTAGCGCACATCTGACCATGTCTCCCTTACTTTCTACACTTGATGAACAAGAACTGTAAGGAGCCTCAGAAAGCACCATTTCCAACATTCACCATCTGTAGACACAGTTAGCGCACATCTGACCATGCCTCCCTTACTTTCTACCCTTGATGAACAAGAACTGTAAGGAGCCTCAGAAAGCACCATTTCCAACATTCACTATCTGTAGGCATAGTTAGCGTACAGCTGTACACGTCTACCTTACTCACTACCCTAGGTGAAGGAGAACAGTAAGGAGCTCAGAAGGCACCATTTCCAACATTCACCATCTGTAGACACAATTAGCGCACATCTGACCATGTCTCCCTTACTTTCTACCCTTGATGAACAAGAACTGTAAGGAGCCTCAGAAAGCACCATTTCCAACATTCACCATCTGTGGACACAGTTAGTGCACATCTGACCATGTCTCCCTTACTTTTTACCCTTGATGAACAAGAACTGTAAGGAGCCTCAGAAAGCACAATTTCCAACATTCACCATCTGTGGACACAGTTAGTGCACATCTGACCATGTCTCCCTTACTTTTTACCCTTGATGAACAAGAACTGTAAGGAGCCTCAGAAAGCACCATTTCCAACATTCACCATCTGTAGACACAGTTAGCACACGTCTGACCATGTCTCCCTTACTTTCTACACTTGATGAATAAGAACTGTAAGGTGCCTCAGAAAGCACCATTTCCAACATTCACCATCTGTAGACATAGTTAGCGAACAGCTGTACATGTCTCCCTTACTTTCTACTCTCGGTGAAGGAGAACTGTAGGGAGCTGCAGAAAGCTCCATTTCCTATATTCACTATCTTTAGACATAGTTAGCGCACACCTGATCTTTCCTCCCTTACTTTCTACGCTTGATGAAGGAGAACTGTAAGGAGCCTCAGAGAGCATCATTTCCAACATTCACCATCTGTAGACATAGTTAGCGTACAGCTGTACACGTCTACCTTACTCACTACCCTAGGTGAAGGAGAACAGTAAGGAACTAAGAAGGCACCATTTCCAACATTCACCATCTGTAGACACAGTTAGCGCACATCTGACCATGTCTCCCTTACTTTCTACCCTTGATGAACAAGAACTGTAAGGAGCCTCAGAAAGCACCATTTCCAACATTCACTATCTGTAGGCATAGTTAGCGTACAGCTGTACACGTCTACCTTACTCACTACCCTAGGTGAAGGAGAACAGTAAGGAGCTCAGAAGGCACCATTTCCAACATTCACAATCTGTAGACACAGTTAGCGCACATCTGACCATGTCTCCCTTACTTTCTACCCTTGATGAACAAGAACTGTAAGGAGCCTCAGAAAGCACCATTTCCAACATTCACCATCTGTAGACATAGTTAGCGTACAGCTGTACACGTCTACCTTACTCACTACCCTAGGTGAAGGAGAACAGTAAGGAGCTCAGAAGGCACCATTTCCAACATTCACCATCTGTAGACACAATTAGCGCACATCTGACCATGTCTCCCTTACTTTCTACACTTGATGAACAAGAACTGTAAGGAGCCTCAGAAAGCACCATTTCCAACATTCACCATCTGTAGACACAGTTAGCGCACATCTGACCATGTCTCCCTTACTTTCTACCCTTGATGAACAAGAACTGTAAGGAGCCTCAGAAAGCACCATTTCCAACATTCACTATCTGTAGGCATAGTTAGCGTACAGCTGTACACGTCTACCTTACTCACTACCCTAGGTGAAGGAGAACAGTAAGGAGCTCAGAAGGCACCATTTCCAACATTCACAATCTGTAGACACAGTTAGCGCACATCTGACCATGTCTCACTTACTTTCTACCCTTGATGAACAAGAACTGTAAGGAGCCTCAGAAAGCACCATTTCCAACATTCACCATCTGTAGACACAGTTAGCGCACATCTGACCATGTCTCCCTTACTTTCTACCCTTGATGAACAAGAACTGTAAGGAGCCTCAGAAAGCACCATTTCCAACATTCACCATCTGTAGACACAGTTAGTGCACATCTGACCATGTCTCCCTTACTTTTTACCCTTGATGAACAAGAACTGTAAGGAGCCTCAGAAAGCACCATTTCCAACATTCACCATCTGTAGACACAGTTAGCACACGTCTGACCATGTCTCCCTTACTTTCTACCCTTGATGAACAAGAACTGTAAGGAGCCTCAGAAAGCACCATTTCCAACATTCACCATCTGTAGACACAGTTAGCGCACATCTGACCATGTCTCCCTTACTTTCTACACTTGATGAACAAGAACTGTAAGGTGCCTCAGAAAGCACCATTTCCAACATTCACCATCTGTAGACATAGTTAGCGTACTGCTGTACACGTCTACCTTACTCACTACCCTAGGTGAAGAAGAACAGTAAGGAGCTGCAGAAAGCTCCATTTCCTATATTCACTATCTTTAGACATAGTTAGCGCACACCTGATCTTTCCTCCCTTACTTTCTACGCTTGATGAAGGAGAACTGTAAGGAGCCTCAGAGAGCATCATTTCCAACATTCACCATCTGTAGACATTACTATCGCACAGCTGCACATGTCTCCCTTCCTTTCTACCCTAGGTGAAGGAGGACTGTAAGGAGCTGCGGAAAGCACCATTTTCAACATTCACCATCTGTTGACATCGTTAGCACAAATCTGACCATGTCTCCCTTACATCCTACCCTTGATGAACAAGAACTGTAAGGAGCCTCAGAAAGCACCATTTCCAACATTCAATATCTGTAGATACAGTTAGTGCACATCTGACCATGTCTCCCTTACTTTCTACCCTTGATGAACAAGAACTGTAAGGAGCCTCAGAAAGCACCATTTCCGACATTCACCATCTGTAGACACAGTTAGCGCACATCTGACCATGTCTCCCTTACTTTCTACCCTTGATGATCAAGAACTGTAAGGAGCCTCAGAAAGCACCATTTCCAACATTCACCATCTGTAGACACAGTTAGCGCACATCTGACCATGTCTCCCTTACTTTCTACCCTTGATGAACAAGAACTGTAAGGAGCCTCAGAAAGCACCATTTCCAACATTCACCATCTGTAGACACAGTTAGCGCACATCTGACCATGTCCCCCTTACTTTCTACCCTTGATGAACAAGAACTGTAAGGAGCCTCAGAAAGCACCTTTTCCAACATTCACCATCTGTAGACACAGTTAGCGCACATCTGACCATGTCTCCCTTACTTTCTACCCTTGATGAACAAGAACTGTAAGGAGCCTCAGAAAGGACCATTTCCAACATTCACCATCTGTAGACATAGTTAGCGTACAGCTGTACACGTCTACCTTACTCACTACCCTAGGTGAAGGAGAACAGTAAGGAGCTCAGAAGGCACCATTTCCAACATTCACAATCTGTAGACACAGTTAGCGCACATCTGACCATGTCTCCCTTACTTTCTACCCTTCATGAACAAGAACAGTAAGGAGCCTCAGAAAGCACCATTTCCAACATTCACCATCTGTAGACACAGTTAGCGCACATCTGACCATGTCTCCCTTACTTTCTACCCTTGATGAACAAGAACTGTAAGGAGCCTCAGAAAGCACCATTTCCAACATTCACCATCTGTAGACACAGTTAGCTCACATCTGACCATGTCTCCATTACTTTCTACCCTTGATGAACAAGAACTGTAAGGAGCCTCAGAAAGCACCATTTCCAACATTCACCATCTGTAGACACAGTTAGCGCACATCTGACCATGTCTCCCTTACTTTCTACCCTTGATGAACAAGAACTGTAAGGAGCCTCAGAAAGCACCATTTCCAACATTTCCCATCTGTAGACATAGTTAGCGTACAGCTGTACACGTCTACCTTACTCACTACCCTAGGTGAAGGAGAACAGTAAGGAGCTCAGAAGGCACCATTTCCAACATTCACCATCTGTAGACACAGTTAGCGCACATCTGACCATGTCTCCCTTACTTTCTACCCTTGATGAACAAGAACTGTAAGGAGCCTCAGAAAGCACCATTTCCAACATTCACCATCTGTAGACACAGTTAGCTCACATCTGACCATGTCTCCATTACTTTCTACCCTTGATGAACAAGAACTGTAAGGAGCCTCAGAAAGCACCATTTCCAACATTCACCATCTGTAGACACAGCTAGCGCACATCTGACCATGTCTCCCTTACTTTCTACCCTTGATGAACAAGAACTGTAAGGAGCCTCAGAAAGGACCATTTCCAACATTCACCATCTGTAGACATAGTTAGCGTACAGCTGTACACGTCTACCTTACTCACTACCCTAGGTGAAGGAGAACAGTAAGGAGCTCAGAAGGCACCATTTCCAACATTCACAATCTGTAGACACAGTTAGCGCACATCTGACCATGTCTCCCTTACTTTCTACCCTTGATGAACAAGAACAGTAAGGAGCCTCAGAAAGCACCATTTCCAACATTCACCATCTGTAGACACAGTTAGCGCCCATCTGACCATGTCTCCCTTACTTTCTACCCTTGATGAACAAGAACTGTAAGGAGCCTCAGAAAGCACCATTTCCAACATTCACCATCTGTAGACACAGTTAGCTCACATCTGACCATGTCTCCATTACTTTCTACCCTTGATGAACAAGAACTGTAAGGAGCCTCAGAAAGGACCATTTCCAACATTCACCATCTGTAGACACAGTTAGCGCACATCTGACCATGTCTCCCTTACTTTCTACCCTTGATGAACAAGAACTGTAATGAGCCTCAGAAAGCACCATTTCCAACATTCACCATCTGTAGACACAGTTAGCTCACATCTGACCATGTCTCCATTACTTTCTACCCTTGATGAACAAGAACTGTAAGGAGCCTCAGAAAGCACCATTTCCAACATTCACCATCTGTAGACACAGTTAGCGCACATCTGACCATGTCTCCCTTACTTTCTACCCTTGATTAACAAGAACTCTAAGGAGCCTCAGAAAGCACCATTTCCAACATTCACCATCTGTAGACACAGTTAGCGCACATCTGACCATGTCTCCCTTACTTTCTACCCTTGATGAACAAGAACTGTAAGGAGCCTCAGAAAGCACCATTTCCAACATTCACCATCTGTAGACATCGTTAGCGTACAGCTGTACACGTCTACCTTACTCACTACCCTAGGTGAAGGAGAACAGTAAGGAGCTCAGAAGGCACCATTTCCAACATTCACCATCTGTAGACACAATTAGCGCACATCTGACCATGTCTCCCTTACTTTCTACACTTGATGAACAAGAACTGTAAGGAGCCTCAGAAAGCACCATTTCCAACATTCACCATCTGTAGACACAGTTAGCGCACATCTGACAATGTCTCCCTTACTTTCTACCCTTGATGAACAAGAACTGTAAGGAGCCTCAGAAAGCACCATTTCCAACATTCACTATCTGTAGGCATAGTTAGCGTACAGCTGTACACGCCTACCTTACTCACTACCCTAGGTGAAGGAGAACAGTAAGGAGCTCAGAAGGCACCATTTCCAACATTCACAATCTGTAGACACAGTTAGCGCACATCTGACCATGTCTCCCTTACTTTCTACCCTTGATGAACAAGAACTGTAAGGAGCCTCAGAAAGCACCATTTCCAACATTCACCATCTGTAGACACAGTTAGCGCACATCTGACCATGTCTCCCTTACTTTCTACCCTTGATGAACAAGAACTGTAAGAAGCCTCAGAAAGCACCATTTCCAACATTCACCATCTGTAGACACAGTTAGTGCACATCTGACCATGTCTCCCTTACTTTTTACCCTTGATGAACAAGAACTGTAAGGAGCCTCAGAAAGCACCATTTCCAACATTCACCATCTGTAGACACAGTTAGCACACATCTGACCATGTCTCCCTTACTTTCTACCCTTGATGAACAAGAACTGTAAGGAGCCTCAGAAAGCACCATTTCCAACATTTCCCATCTGTAGACATAGTTAGCGTACAGCTGTACACGTCTACCTTACTCACTACCCTAGGTGAAGGAGAACAGTAAGGAGCTCAGAAGGCACCATTTCCAACATTCACAATCTGTAGACACAATCAGCGCACATCTGATCATGTCTCCCTTACTTTCTACCCTTGATGAACAAGAACTGTAAGGAGCCTCAGAAAGCACCATTTCGAACATTCACCATCTGTAGACACAGTTAGCACACATCTGACCATGTCTCCCTTACTTTCTACCCTTGATGAACAAGAACTGTAAGGAGCCTCAGAAGGCACCATTTCCAACATTCACCATCTGTAGACACAGTTAGCGCACATCTGACCATGTCTCCCTTACTTTCTACCCTTGATGAACAAGAACTGTAAGGAGCCTCAGAAAGCACCATTTCCAACATTCACCATCTGTAGACACAGTTAGCGCACATCTGACCATGTCTCCCTTACTTTCTACCCTTGATGAACAAGAACTGTAAGGAGCCTCAGAAAGCACCATTTCCAACATTCACCATCTGTAGACATAGTTAGCGCACATCTGACCATGTCTCCCTTACTTTCTACCCTTGATGAACAAGAACTGTAAGGAGCCTCAGAAAGCACCATTTCCAACATTCACCATCTGTAGACACAGTTAGCGCACATCTGACCATGTCTCCCTTACTTTCTACCCTTGATGAACAAGAACTGTAAGGAGCCTCAGAAAGCACCATTTCCAACATTCACCATCTGTAGACACAGTTAGCGCACATCTGACCATGTCTCCCTTACTTTCTACCCTTGATGAACAAGAACTGTAAGGAGCCTCAGATTGCACCATTTCCAACATTCACCATCTGTAAACATAGTTGGCGTACAGCTGTACACGTCTACCTTATTGACTACCCTAGGTGAAGGAGAACAGTAAGGAGCTCAGAAGGCACCATTTCCAACATTCACAATCTGTAGACACAGTTAGCGCACATCTGACCATGTCTCCCTTACTTTCTACCCTTGATGAACAAGAACTGTAAGGAGCCTCAGAAAGCTCCATTTCCAACATTCACCATCTGTAGACACAGTTAGCTCACATCTGACCAAGTCGCCATTACTTTCTACCCTTGATGAACAAGAACTGTAAGGAGCCTCAGAAAGCACCATTTCCAACATTCACCATCTGTAGACACAGCTAGCGCACATCTGACCATGTCTCCCTTACTTTCTACCCTTGATGAACAAGAACTGTAAGGAGCCTCAGAAAGGACCATTTCCAACATTCACCATCTGTAGACATCGTTAGCACAAATCTGACCATGTCTCCCTTACATCCTACCCTTGATGACCAAGAACTGTAAGGAGCCTCAGAAAGCACCATTTCCAACATTCAATATCTGTAGATACAGTTAGTGCACATCTGACCATGTCTCCCTTACTTTCTACCCTTGATGAACAAGAACTGTAAGGAGCCTCAGAAAGCACCATTTCCAACATTCACCATCTGTAGACACAGTTAGCGCACATCTGACCATGTCTCCCTTACTTTCTACCCTTGATGAACAAGAACTGTAAGGAGCCTCAGAAAGCACCATTTCCAACATTCACCATCTGTAGACATAGTTAGCGCACATCTGACCATGTCTCCCTTACTTTCTACCCTTGATGAACAAGAACTGTAAGGAGCCTCAGAAAGCACCATTTCCAACATTCACCATCTGTAGACACAGTTAGCGCACATCTGACCATGTCTCCCTTACTTTCTACCCTTGATGAACAAGAACTGTAAGGAGCCTCAGAAAGCACCATTTCCAACATTCACCATCTGTAGACACAGTTAGCGCACATCTGACCATGTCTCCCTTACTTTCTACCCTTGATGAACAAGAACTGTAAGGAGCCTCAGATTGCACCATTTCCAACATTCACCATCTGTAAACATAGTTGGCGTACAGCTGTACACGTCTACCTTATTGACTACCCTAGGTGAAGGAGAACAGTAAGGAGCTCAGAAGGCACCATTTCCAACATTCACAATCTGTAGACACAGTTAGCGCACATCTGACCATGTCTCCCTTACTTTCTACCCTTGATGAACAAGAACTGTAAGGAGCCTCAGAAAGCTCCATTTCCAACATTCACCATCTGTAGACACAGTTAGCTCACATCTGACCATGTCGCCATTACTTTCTACCCTTGATGAACAAGAACTGTAAGGAGCCTCAGAAAGCACCATTTCCAACATTCACCATCTGTAGACACAGCTAGCGCACATCTGACCATGTCTCCCTTACTTTCTACCCTTGATGAACAAGAACTGTAAGGAGCCTCAGAAAGGACCATTTCCAACATTCACCATCTGTAGACATCGTTAGCACAAATCTGACCATGTCTCCCTTACATCCTACCCTTGATGACCAAGAACTGTAAGGAGCCTCAGAAAGCACCATTTCCAACATTCAATATCTGTAGATACAGTTAGTGCACATCTGACCATGTCTCCCTTACTTTCTACCCTTGATGAACAAGAACTGTAAGGAGCCTCAGAAAGCACCATTTCCAACATTCACCATCTGTAGACACAGTTAGCGCACATCTGACCATGTCTCCCTTACTTTCTACCCTTGATGAACAAGAACTGTAAGGAGCCTCAGAAAGCACCATTTCCAACATTCACCATCTGTAGACACAGTTAGCTCACATCTGACCATGTCTCCATTACTTTCTACCCTTGATGAACAAGAACTGTAAGGAGCCTCAGAAAGGACCATTTCCAACATTCACCATCTGTAGACACAGTTAGCGCACATCTGACCGTGTCTCCCTTACTTTCTACCCTTGATGAACAAGAACTGTAAGGAGCCTCAGAAAGCACCGTTTCCAACATTCACCATCTGTAGACACAGTTAGCTCACATCTGACCATGTCTCCATTACTTTCTACCCTTGATGAACAAGAACTGTAAGGAGCCTCAGAAAGCACCATTTCCAACATTCACCATCTGTAGACACAGTTAGCGCACATCTGACCATGTCTCCCTTACTTTCTACCCTTGATTAACAAGAACTGTAAGGAGCCTCAGAAAGCACCATTTCCAACATTCACCATCTGTAGACACAGTTAGCGCACATCTGACCATGTCTCCCTTACTTTCTACCCTTGATGAACAAGAACTGTAAGGAGCCTCAGAAAGCACCATTTCCAACATTCACCATCTGTAGACACAGTTAGTGCACATCTGACCATGTCTCCCTTACTTTTTACCCTTGATGAACAAGAACTGTAAGGAGCCTCAGAAAGCACCATTTCCAACATTCACCATCTGTAGACACAGTTAGCACACGTCTGACCATGTCTCCCTTACTTTCTACCCTTGATGAACAAGAACTGTAAGGAGCCTCAGAAAGCACCATTTCCAACATTCACTATCTGTAGGCATAGTTAGCGTACAGCTGTACACGTCTACCTAACTCACTACCCTAGGTGAAGGAGAACAGTAAGGAGCTCAGAAGGCACCATTTCCAACATTCACAATCTGTAGACACAGTTAGCGCACATCTGACCATGTCTCCCTTACTTTCTACCCTTGATGAACAAGAACTGTAAGGAGCCTCAGAAAGCACCATTTCCAACATTCACCATCTGTAGACATAGTTAGCGTACAGCTGTACATGTCTACCTTACTCACTACCCTAGGTAAAGGAGAACAGTAAGGAGCTCAGAAGGCACCATTTCCAACATTCACCATCTGTAGACACAGTTAGCACACGTCTGACCATGTCTCCCTTACTTTCTACCCTTGATGAACAAGAACTGTAAGGAGCCTCAGAAAGCACCATTTCCAACATTCACTATCTGTAGGCATAGTTAGCGTACAGCTGTACACGTCTACCTAACTCACTACCCTAGGTGAAGGAGAACAGTAAGGAGCTCAGAAGGCACCATTTCCAACATTCACAATCTGTAGACACAGTTAGCGCACATCTGACCTTGTCTCCCTTACTTTCTACACTTGATGAACAAGAACTGTAAGGAGCCTCAGAAAGCACCATTTCCAACATTCACCATCTTTAGACACAGTTAGCGCACATCTGACCATGTCTCCCTTACTTTCTACCCTTGATGAACAAGAACTGTAAGGAGGCTCAGAAAGCAATATTTCCAACATTCACTATCTGTAGGCATAGTTAGCGTACAGCTGTACACGTCTACCTTACTCACTACCCTAGGTGAAGGAGAACAGTAAGGAGCTCAGAAGGCACCATTTCCAACATTCACAATCTGTAGACACAGTTAGCGCACATCTGACCATGTCTCCCTTACTTTCTACCCTTGTTGAACAAGAACTGTAAGGAGCCACAGAAAGCACCATTTCCAACATTCACCATCTGTAGACACAGTTAGCGCACATCTGACCATGTCTCCCTTACTTTCTACCCTTGATGAACAAGAACTGTAAGGAGCCTCAGAAAGCACCATTTCCAACATTCACCATCTGTAGACACAGTTAGTGCACATCTGACCATGTCTCCCTTACTTTTTACCCTTGATGAACAAGAACTGTAAGGAGCCTCAGAAAGCACCATTTCCAACATACACCACCAGTAGACACAGTTAGCACACGTCTGACCATGTCTCCCTTACCTTCTACCCTTGATGAACAAGAACTGTAAGGAGCCTCAGAAAGCACCATTTCCAACATTCACCATCTGTAGACACAGTTAGCGCACATCTGACCATGTCTCCCTTACTTTCTACACTTGATGAACAAGAACTGAAAGGTGCCTCAGAAAGCACCATTTCCAACATTCACCATCTGTAGACATAGTTAGCGTACTGCTGTACACGTCTACCTTACTCACTACCCTAGGTGAAGAAGAACAGTAAGGAGCTCAGAAGGCACCATTTCCAATATTCACCATCTGTAGACATAGTTAGCGAACAGCTGTACATGTCTCCCTTACTTTCTACTCTCGGTGAAGGAGAACTGTAGGGAGCTGCAGAAAGCTCCATTTCCTATATTCACTATCTTTAGACATAGTTAGCGCACACCTGATCTTTCCTCCCTTACTTTCTACGCTTGATGAAGGAGAACTGTAAGGAGCCTCAGAGAGCATCATTTCCAACATTCACCATCTGTAGACATTACTAGCGCACAGCTGCACATGTCTCCCTTCCTTTCTACCCTAGGTGAAGGAGGACTGTAAGGAGCTGCGGAAAGCACCATTTTCAACATTCACCATCTGTTGACATCGTTAGCACAAATCTGACCATGTCTCCCTTACATCCTACCCTTGATGAACAAGAACTGAAAGGAGCCTCAGAAAGCACCATTTCCAACATTCAATATCTGTAGATACAGTTAGTGCACATCTGACCATGTCTCCCTTACTTTCTACCCTTGATGAACAAGAACTGTAAGGAGCCTCAGAAAGCACCATTTCCAACATTCACCATCTGAAGACACAGTTAGCGCACATCTGACTATGTCTCCCTTACTTCCTACCCTTGATGAACAAGAACTGTAAGGAGCCTCAAAAAGCACCATTTCTAACATTCACCATCTGTAGACAAAGTTAGCGTACAGCTGTACACGTCTACCTTTCTCACTACCCTAGGTGAAGGAGAACAGTAAGGAGCTCAGAAGGCACCATTTCCAACATTCACAATCTGTAGACACAGTTAGCGCACATCTGACCATGTCTCCCTTACTTTCTACCCTTGATGAACAAGAACTGTAAGGAGCCTCTGAAAGCACCATTTCCAACATTCACCATCTGTAGACACAGTTAGCGCACATCTGACCATGTCTCCCTTACTTTCTACCCTTGATGAACAAGAACTGTAAGTAGCCTCAGAAAGCACCATTTCCAACATTCACCATCTGTAGACAGAGATAGCGCACATCTGACCATGTCTCCCTTACTTTCTACCCTTGATGAACAAGAACTGTAAGGAGCCTCAGAAAGCACCATTTCCAACATTCACCATCTGTAGACACAGTTAGCGCACATCTGACCATGTCCCCCTTACTTTCTACCCTTGATGAACAAGAACAGTAAGGAGCCTCAGAAAGCACCATTTTCAACATTCACCATCTGTAGACACAGTTAGCGCACATCTGACCAAGTCTCACTTACTTTCTACCCTTGATGAACAAGAACTGTAAGGAGCCTCAGAAAGCACCATTTCCAACATTCACCATCTGTAGACACAGTTAGCGCACATCTGACCATGTCTCCCTTACTTTCTACCCTTGATGAACAAGAACAGTAAGGAGCCTCAGAAAGCACCATTTTCAACATTCACCATCTGTTGACATCGTTAGCACAAATCTGACCATGTCTCCCTTACATCCTACCCTTGATGAACAAGAACTGTAAGGAGCCTCAGAAAGCACCATTTCCAACATTCAATATCTGTAGATACAGTTAGTGCACATCTGACCATGTCTCCCTTACTTTCTACCCTTGATGAACAAGAACTGTAAGGAGCCTCAGAAAGCACCATTTCCAACATTCACCATCTGTAGACACAGTTAGCGCACATCTGACTATGTCTCCCTTACTTTCTACCCTTGATGAACAAGAACTGTAAGGAGCCTCAAAAAGCACCATTTCTAACATTCACCATCTGTAGACAAAGTTAGCGTACATCTGTACACGTCTACCTTTCTCACTACCCTAGGTGAAGGAGAACAGTAAGGAGCTCAGAAGGCACCATTTCCAACATTCACAATCTGTAGACACAGTTAGCGCACATCTGACCATGTCTCCCTTACTTTCTACCCTTGATGAACAAGAACTGTAAGGAGCCTCAGAAAGCACCATTTCCAACATTCACCATCTGTAGACACAGTTAGCGCACATCTGACCATGTCTCCCTTACTTTCTACCCTTGATGAACAAGAACTGTAAGGAGCCTCAGAAAGCACCATTTCCAACATTCACCATCTGTAGACAGAGATAGCGCACATCTGACCATGTCTCCCTTACTTTCTACCCTTGATGAACAAGAACTGTAAGGAGCCTCAGAAAGCACCATTTCCAACATTCACCATCTGTAGACACAGTTAGCGCACATCTGACCATGTCCCCCTTACTTTCTACCCTTGATGAACAAGAACAGTAAGGAGCCTCAGAAAGCACCATTTTCAACATTCACCATCTGTAGACACAGTTAGCGCACATCTGACCAAGTCTCACTTACTTTCTACCCTTGATGAACAAGAACTGTAAGGAGCCTCAGAATGCACCATTTCCAACATTCACCATCTGTAGACACAGTTAGCGCACATCTGACCATGTCTCCCTTACTTTCTACCCTTGATGAACAAGAACAGTAAGGAGCCTCAGAATGCACCATTTTCAACATTCACCATCTGTAGACACAGTTAGCGCACATCTGACCATGTCTCACTTACTTTCTACCCTTGATGAACAAGAACTGTAAGGAGCCTCAGAAAGCACCATTTCCAACATTCACCATCTGTAGACACAGTTAGCGCACATCTGACCATGTCCCCCTTACTTTCTACCCTTGATGAACAAGAACTGTAAGGAGCCTCAGAAAGCACCATTTCCAACCTTCAATATCTGTAGATACAGTTAGTGCACATCTGACCATGTCTCCCTTACTTTCTACCCTTGATGAACAAGAACTGTAAGGAGCCTCAGAAAGCACCATTTCCAACATTCACCATCTGTAGACACAGTTAGCGCACATCTGACTATGTCTCCCTTACTTTCTACCCTTGATGAACAAGAACTGTAAGGAGCCTCAAAAAGCACCATTTCTAACATTCACCATCTGTAGACAAAGTTAGCGTACAGCTGTACACGTCTACCTTTCTCACTACCCTAGGTGAAGGAGAACAGTAAGGAGCTCAGAAGGCACCATTTCCAACATTCACAATCTGTAGACACAGTTAGCGCACATCTGACCATGTCTCCCTTACTTTCTACCCTTGATGAACAAGAACTGTAAGGAGCCTCAGAAAGCACCATTTCCAACATTCACCATCTGTAGACACAGTTAGCGCACATCTGACCATGTCTCCCTTACTTTCTACCCTTGATGAACAAGAACTGTAAGGAGATTCAGAAAGCACAATTTCCAACATTCACCATCTGTAGACACAGTTAGCGCACATCTGACCATGTCTCCCTTACTTTCTACCCTTGATGAACAAGAACTGTAAGGAGCCTCAGAAAGCACCATTTCCAACATTCACCATCTGTAGACAGAGATAGCGCACATCTGACCATGTCTCCCTTACTTTCTACCCTTGATGAACAAGAACTGTAAGGAGCCTCAGAAAGCACGATTTCCAACATTCACCATCTGTAGACACAGTTAGCGCACATCTGACCATGTCCCCCTTACTATCTACCCTTGATGAACAAGAACAGTAAGGAGCCTCAGAAAGCACCATTTTCAACATTCACCATCTGTAGACACAGTTAGCGCACATCTGACCATGTCTCACTTACTTTCTACCCTTGATGAACAAGAACTGTAAGGAGCCTCAGAAAGCACCATTTCCAACATTCACCATCTGTAGACACAGTTAGCGCACATCTGACCATGTCTCCCTTACTTTCTACCCTTGATGAACAAGAACTGTAAGGAGCCTCAGAAAGCACCATTTCCAACATTCACCATCTGTAGACACAGTTAGTGCACATCTGACCATGTCTCCCTTACTTTTTACCCTTGATGAACAAGAACTGTAAGGAGCCTCAGAAAGCACCATTTCCATCATTCACCATCAGTAGACACAGTTAGCACACGTCTGACCATGTCTCCCTTACTGTCTACCCTTGATGAACAAGAACTGTAAGGAGCCTCAGAAAGCACCATTTCCAACATTCACTATCTGTAGGCATAGTTAGCGTACAGCTGTACACGTCTATCTTACTCACTACCCTAGGTGAAGGAGAACAGTAAGGAGCTCAGAAGGCACCATTTCCAACATTCACAATCTGTAGACACAGTTAGCGCACATCTGACCATGTCTCCCTTACTTTCTACCCTTGATGAACAAGAACTGTAAGGAGCCTCAGAAAGCACCATTTCCAACATTCACCATCTGTAGACATAGTTAGCGTACAGCTGTACACGTCTACCTTACTCACTACCCTAGGTGAAGGAGAACAGTAAGGAGCTCAGAAGGCACCATTTCCAACATTCACCATCTGTAGACACAATTAGCGCACATCTGACCATGTCTCCCTTACTTTCTACACTTGATGAACAAGAACTGTAAGGAGCCTCAGAAAGCACCATTTCCAACATTCACCATCTGTAGACACAGTTAGCGCACATCTGACCATGTCTCCCTTACTTTCTACCCTTGATGAACAAGAACTGTAAGGAGCCTCAGAAAGCACCATTTCCAACATTCACTATCTGTAGGCATAGTTAGCGTACAGCTGTACACGTCTACCTTACTCACTACCCTAGGTGAAGGAGAACAGTAAGGAGCTAAGAAGGCACCATTTCCAACATTCACAATCTGTAGACACAGTTAGCGCACATCTGACCATGTCTCCCTTACTTTCTACCCTTGATGAACAAGAACTGTAAGGAGCCTCAGAAAGCACCATTTCCAATATTCACCATCTGTAGACACAGTTAGCGCACATTTATTTATTTATTTATTTATTTATTGTTCCGTGGGACCACATTTAGGAGAAGTCTCCATGGTCATGGAACGAGTCAATACATGAAATTATAACACGATTGTAGAAACAGATAAAATGAAATATAAGAAACATATTCACGTGACAAGTCGTTAGTTTAAATAAAGAAAATCAAGAATGTAACACTGGAATTTGCTTAATTTTTTAGCTCTTCCAGGAGCTCCTCGACAGAATAGAAGGAGTGAGCCATGAGGAAACTCTTCAGTTTAGACTTAAAAGTGTTTGGGCTACTGCTAAGATTTTTGAGTTCTTGTGGTAGCATATTGAAAATTGATGCAGCAGAATACTGCACTCCTTTCTGCACAAGAGTCAAGGAAGTGCATTCCACATGCAGATTTGATTTCTGCCTAGTATTAACTGAGTGAAAGCTGCTAACTCTTGGGAATAAGCTAATATTGCTAACAACAAACGACATTAAAGAAAATACATACTGTGAAGGCAATGTCAAAATTCCCAGACTATTGAATAGGGGTCGACAAGAGGTTTTCGAACTTACACCATACATCTGACCATGTCTCCCTTACTTTCTACCCTTGATGAACAAGAACTGTAAGGAGCCTCAGAAAGCACCATTTCGAACATTCACCATCTGTAGACACAGTTAGTGCACATCTGACCATGTCTCCCTTACTTTTTACCCTTGATGAACAAGAACTGTAAGGAGCCTCAGAAAGCACCATTTCCAACATTCACCATCTGTAGACACAGTTAGCACACGTCTGACCATGTCTCCCTTACTTTCTACCCTTGATGAACAAGAACTGTAAGGAGCCTCAGAAAGCACCATTTCCAACATTCACCATCTGTTGACACAGTTAGCGCACATCTGACCATGTCTCCCTTACTTTCTACACTTGATGAACAAGAACTGTAAGGTGCCTCAGAAAGCACCATTTCCAACATTCACCATCTGTAGACATAGTTAGCGTACTGCTGTACACGTCTACCTTACTCACTACCCTAGGTGAAGAAGAACAGTAAGGAGCTCAGAAGGCACCATTTCCAATATTCACCATCTGTAGACATAGTTAGCGAACAGCTGTACATGTCTCCCTTACTTTCTACTCTCGGTGAAGGAGAACTGTAGGGAGCTGCAGAAAGCTCCATTTCCTATATTCACTATCTTTAGACATAGTTAGCGCACACCTGATCTTTCCTCCCTTACTTTCTACGCTTGATGAAGGAGAACTGTAAGGAGCCTCAGAGAGCATCATTTCCAACATTTACCATCTGTAGACATTACTAGCGCACAGCTGCACATGTCTCCCTTCCTTTCTACCCTAGGTGAAGGAGGACTGTAAGGAGCTGCGGAAAGCACCATTTTCAACATTCACCATCTGTTGACATCGTTAGCACAAATCTGACCATGTCTCCCTTACATCCAACCCTTGATGAACAAGAACTGTAAGGAGCCTCAGAAAGCACCATTTCCAACATTCAATATCTGTAGATACAGTTAGTGCACATCTGACCATGTCTCCCTTACTTTCTACCCTTGATGAACAAGAACTGTAAGGAGCCTCAGAAAGCACCATCTCCAACATTCACCATCTGTAGACACAGTTAGCGCACATCTGACTATGTCTCCCTTACTTTCTACCCTTGATGAACAAGAACTGTAAGGAGCCTCAAAAAGCACCATTTCTAACATTCACCATCTGTAGACAAAGTTAGCGTACAGCTGTACACGTCTACCTTTCTGACTACCCTAGGTGAAGGAGAACAGTAAGGAGCTCAGAAGGCACCATTTCCAACATTCACAATCTGTAGACACAGTTAGCGCACATCTGACCATGTCTCCCTTACTTTCTACCCTTGATGAACAAGAACTGTAAGGAGCCTCAGAAAGCACCATTTCCAACATTCACCATCTGTAGACACAGTTAGCGCACATCTGACCATGTCTCCCTTACTTTCTACCCTTGATGAACAAGAACTGTAAGGAGCCTCAGAAAGCGCCATTTCCCACATTCACCATCTGTAGACACAGTTAGCGCACATCTGACCATGTCTCCCTTACTTTCTACCCTTGATGAACAAGAACTGTAAGGAGCCTCAGAAAGCACCATTTCCAACATTCACTATCTGTAGACAGAGATAGCGCACATCTGACCATGTCTCCCTTACTTTCTACCCTTGATGAACAAGAACTGTAAGGAGCCTCAGAAAGCACCATTTCCAACATTCACCATCTGTAGACACAGTTAGCGCACATCTGACCATGTCCCCCTTACTTTCTACCCTTGATGAACAAGAACAGTAAGGAGCCTCAGAAAGCACCATTTTCAACATTCACCATCTGTAGACACAGTTAGCGCACATCATACCATGTCTCACTTACTTTCTACCCTTGATGAACAAGAACTGTAAGGAGCCTCAGAAAGCACCATTTCCAACATTCACCATCTGTAGACACAGTTAGCGCACATCTGACCATGTCTCCCTTACTTTCTACCCTTGATGAACAAGAACTGTAAGGAGCCTCAGAAAGCACCATTTCCAACATTTACCATCTGTAGACATAGTTAGCGTACAGCTGTACACGTCTACCTTACTCACTACCCTAGGTGAAGGAGAACAGTAAGGAGCTCAGAAGGCACCATTTCCAACATTCACAATCTGTAGACACAATTAGCGCACATCTGATCATGTCTCCCTTACTTTCTACCCTTGATGAACAAGAACTGTAAGGAGCCTCAGAAAGCACCATTTCCAACATTCACCATCTGTAGACACAGTTAGCGCACATCTGACCATGTCTCCCTTACTTTCTACCCTTGATGAACAAGAACTGTAAGGAGCCTCAGAAAGCACCATTTCCAACATTCACCATCTGTAGACACAGTTAGCGCACATCTGACCATGTCTCCCTTACTTTCTACCCTTGATGAACAAGAACTGTAAGGAGCCTCAGAAAGCACCATTTCCAACATTCACCATCTGTAGACACAGTTAGCGCACATCTGACCATGTCTCCCTTATATTCTACCCTTGATGAACAAGAACTGTAAGGAGCCTCAGAAAGCACCATTTCCAACATTCACCATCTGTAGACATAGTTAGCGTACAGCTGTACACGTCTACCTTATTGACTACCCTAGGTGAAGGAGAACAGTAAGGAGCTCAGAAGGCACCATTTCCAACATTCACAATCTGTAGACACAGTTAGCGCACATCTGACCATGTCTCCCTTACTTTCTACCCTTGATGAACAAGAACAGTAAGGAGCCTCAGAAAGCACCATTTCCAACATTCACCATCTGTAGACACAGCTAGCGCACATCTGACCATGTCTCCCTTACTTTCTACCCTTGATGAACAAGAACTGAAAGGAGCCTCAGAAAGGACCATTTCCAACATTCACCATCTGTAGACATAGTTAGCGTACAGCTGTACACGTCTACCTTACTCACTACCCTAGGTGAAGGAGAACAGTAAGGAGCTCAGAAGGCACCATTTCCAACATTCACAATCTGTAGACACAGTTAGCGCACATCTGACCATGTCTCCCTTACTTTCTACCCTTGATGAACAAGAACAGTAAGGAGCCTCAGAAAGCACCATTTCCAACATTCACCATCTGTAGACACAGTTAGCGCACATCTGACCATGTCTCCCTTACTTTCTACCCTTGATAAACAAGAACTGTAAGGAGCCTCAGAAAGCAGCATTTCCAACATTCACCATCTGTAGACACAGTTAGCTCACATCTGACCATGTCTCCATTACTTTCTACCCTTGATGAACAAGAACTGTAAGGAGCCTCAGAAAGGACCATTTCCAACATTCACCATCTGTAGACACAGTTAGCGCACATCTGACCATGTCTCCCTTACTTTCTACCCTTGATGAACAAGAACTGCAAGGAGCCTCAAAAAGCACCATTTCCAACATTCACCATCTGTAGACACAGTTAGCTCACATCTGACCATGTCTCCATTACTTTCTACCCTTGATGAACAAGAACTGTAAGGAGCCTCAGAAAGCACCATTTCCAACATTCACCATCTGTAGACACAGTTAGCGCACATCTGACCATGTCTCCCTTACTTTCTACCCTTGATGAACAAGAACTGTAAGGAGCCTCAGAAAGCACCATTTCCAACATTCACTATCTGTAGGCATAGTTAGCGTACAGCTGTACACGTCTACCTTACTCACTACCCTAGGTGAAGGAGAACAGTAAGGAGCTAAGAAGGCACCATTTCCAACATTCACAATCTGTAGACACAGTTAGCGCACATCTGACCATGTCTCCCTTACTTTCTACCCTTGATGAACAAGAACTGTAAGGAGCCTCAGAAAGCACCATTTCCAACATTCACCATCTGTAGACACAGTTAGCGCACATCTGACCATGTCTCCCTTACTTTCTACCCTTGATGAACAAGAACTGTAAGGAGCCTCAGAAAGCACCATTTCCAACATTCACCATCTGTAGACACAGTTAGTGCACATCTGACCATGTCTCCCTTACTTTTTACCCTTGATGAACAAGAACTGTAAGGAGCCTCAGAAAGCACCATTTCCAACATTCACCATCTGTAGACACAGTTAGCACACGTCTGACCATGTCTCCCTTACTTTCTACCCTTGATGAACAAGAACTGTAAGGAGCCTCAGAAAGCACCATTTCCAACATTCACCATCTGTAGACACAGTTAGCGCACATCTGACCATGTCTCCCTTACTTTCTACACTTGATGAACAAGAACTGTAAGGTGCCTCAGAAAGCACCATTTCCAACATTCACCATCTGTAGACATAGTTAGCGTACTGCTGTACACGTCTACCTTACTCACTACCCTAGGTGAAGAAGAACAGTAAGGAGCTCAGAAGGCACCATTTCCAATATTCACCATCTGTAGACATAGTTAGCGAACAGCTGTACATGTCTCCCTTACTTTCTACTCTCGGTGAAGGAGAACTGTAGGGAGCTGCAGAAAGCTCCATTTCCTATATTCACTATCTTTAGACATAGTTAGCGCACACCTGATCTTTCCTCCCTTACTTTCTACGCTTGATGAAGGAGAACTGTAAGGAGCCTCAGAGAGCATCATTTCCAACATTCACCATCTGTAGACATTACTAGCGCACAGCTGCACATGTCTCCCTTCCTTTCTACCCTAGGTGAAGGAGGACTGTAAGGAGCTGCGGAAAGCACCATTTTCAACATTCACCATCTGTTGACATCGTTAGCACAAATCTGACCATGTCTCCCTTACATCCTACCCTTGATGAACAAGAACTGTAAGGAGCCTCAGAAAGCACCATTTCCAACATTCAATATCTGTAGATACAGTTAGTGCACATCTGACCATGTCTCCCTTACTTTCTACCCTTGATGAACAAGAACTGTAAGGAGCCTCAGAAAGCACCATTTCCAACATTCACCATCTGTAGACACAGTTAGCGCACATCTGACTATGTCTCCCTTACTTTCTACCCTTGATGAACAAGAACTGTAAGGAGCCTCAAAAAGCACCATTTCTAACATTCACCATCTGTAGACAAAGTTAGCGTACAGCTGTACACGTCTACCTTTCTCACTACCATAGGTGAAGGAGAACAGTAAGGAGCTCAGAAGGCACCATTTCCAACATTCACAATCTGTAGACACAGTTAGCGCACATCTGACCATGTCTCCCTTACTTTCTACCCTTGATGAACAAGAACTGTAAGGAGCCTCAGAAAGCACCATTTCCAACATTCACCATCTGTAGACACAGTTAGCGCACATCTGACCATGTCTCCCTTACTTTCTACCCTTGACGAACAAGAACTGTAAGGAGCCTCAGAAAGCACCATTTCCAACATTCACCATCTGTAGACATAGTTAGCGTACAGCTGTACACGTCTACGTTACTCAATACCCTAGGTGAAGGAGAACTGTAAGGAGCTCAGAAGGCACCATTTCCAACATTCACCATATGTAGACACAGTTAGCGCACATCTGACCATGTCTCCCTTACTTTCTACCCTTGATGAACAAGAACTGTATGGAGCCTCAGAAAGCACCATTTCCAACATTCACCATATGTAGACACAGTTAGCGCACATCTGACCATGTCTCCCTTACTTTCTACCCTTGATGAACAAGAACTGTAAGGAGCCTCAGAAAGCACCATTTCCAACATTCACCATCTGTAGACACAGTTAGCGCACATCTGACCATGTCTCCCTTACTTTCTACCCTTGATGAACAAGAACTGTAAGGAGCCTCAGAAAGCACCATTTCCAACATTCACCATCTGTAGACATAGTTAGCGTACAGCTGTACACGTCTACGTTACTCAATACCCTAGGTGAAGGAGAACAGTAAGGAGCTCAGAAGGCACCATTTCCAACATTCACCATCTGTAGACACAGTTTGCGCACATCTGACCATGTCTCCCTTACTTTCTACCCTTGATGAACAAGAACTGTAAGGAGCCTCAGAAAGCACCATTTAAAACATTCACCATCTGTAGACACAGTTAGCGCACATCTGACCATGTCTCCCTTACTTTCTACCCTTGATGAACAAGAACTGTATGGAGCCTCAGAAAGCACCATTTCCAACATTCACCATCTGTAGACACAGTTAGCGCACATCTGACCATGTCTCCCTTACTTTCTACCCTTGATGAACAAGAACTGTAAGGAGCCTCAGAAAGCACCATTTCCAACATTCACCATCTGTAGACATAGTTAGCGTACAGCTGTACACGTCTACGTTACTCAATACCCTAGGTGAAGGAGAACAGTAAGGAGCTCAGAAGGCACCATTTCCAACATTCACCATATGTAGACACAGTTAGCGCACATCTGACCATGTCTCCCTTACTTTCTACCCTTGATGAACAAGAACTGTAAGGAGCCTCAGAAAGCACCATTTCCAACATTCACCATCTGTAGACACAGTTAGCGCACATCTGACCATGTCTCCCTTACTTTCTACCCTTGATGAACAAGAACTGTATGGAGCCTCAGAAAGCACCATTTCCAACATTCACCATCTGTAGACACAGTTAGCGCACATCTGACCATGTCTCCCTTACTTTCTACCCTTGATGAACAAGAACTGTAAGGAGCCTCAGAAAGCACCATTTCCAACATTCACCATCTGTAGACATACTTAGCGTACAGCTGTACACGTCTACGTTACTCAATACCCTAGGTGAAGGAGAACAGTAAGGAGCACAGAAGGCACCATTTCCAACATTCACCATCTGTAGACACAGTTAGCGCACATCTGACCATGTCTCCCTTACTTTCTACCCTTGATGAACAAGAACTGTAAGGAGCCTCAGAAAGCACCATTTCCAACATTCACCATCTGTAGACACAGTTAGCGCACATCTGACCATGTCTCCCTTACTTTCTACCCTTGATGAACAAGAACTGTATGGAGCCTCAGAAAGCACCATTTCCAACATTCACCATCTGTAGACACAGTTAGCGCACATCTGACCATGTCTCCCTTACTTTCTACCCTTGATGAACAAGAACTGTAAGGAGCCTCAGAAAGCACCATTTCCAACATTCACCATCTGTAGACATAGTTAGCGTACAGCTGTACACGTCTACGTTACTCAATACCCTAGGTGAAGGAGAACAGTAAGGAGCTCAGAAGGCACCATTTCCAACATTCACCATATGTAGACACAGTTAACGCACATCTGACCATGTCTCCCTTACTTTCTACCCTTGATGAACAAGAACTGTATGGAGCCTCAGAAAGCACCATTTCCAACATTCACCATCTGTAGACACAGTTAGCGCACATCTGACCATGTCTCCCTTACTTTCTACCCTTGATGAACAAGAACTGTAAGGAGCCTCAGAAAGCACCATTTCCAACATTCACCATCTGTAGACACAGTTAGCGCACATCTGACCATGTCTCCCTTACTTTCTACCCTTGATGAACAAGAACTGTATGGAGCCTCAGAAAGCACCATTTCCAACATTCACCATCTGTAGACACAGTTAGCGCACATCTGACCATGTCTCCCTTACTTTCTACCATTGATGAACAAGAACTGTATGGAGCCTCAGAAAGCACCATTTCCAACATTCACCATCTGTAGACACAGTTAGCGCACATCTGACCATGTCTCCCTTACTTTCTACCCTTGATGAACAAGAACTGTAAGGAGCCTCAGAAAGCACCATTTCCAACATTCACCATCTGTAGACATAGTTAGCGTACAGCTGTACACGTCTACGTTACTCAATACCCTAGGTGAAGGAGAACAGTAAGGAGCTCAGAAGGCACCATTTCCAACATTCACCATATGTAGACACAGTTAGCGCACATCTGACCATGTCTCCCTTACTTTCTACCCTTGATGAACAAGAACTGTATGGAGCCTCAGAAAGCACCATTTCCAACATTCACCATCTGTAGACACAGTTAGCGCACATCTGACAATGTCTCCCTTACTTTCTACCCTTGACGAACAAGAACTGTAAGGAGCCTCAGAAAGCACCATTTCCAACATTCACCATCTGTAGACACAGTTAGCGTACAGCTGTACACGTCTACGTTACTCAATACCCTAGGTGAAGGAGAACAGTAAGGAGCTCAGAAGGCACCATTTCCAACATTCACCATATGTAGACACAGTTAGCGCACATCTGACCATGTCTCCCTTACTTTCTACCCTTGATGAACAAGAACTGTAAGGAGCCTCAGAAAGCACCTTTTCCAACATTCACCATCTGTAGACACAGTTAGCGTACAGCTGTACACGTCTACGTTACTCAATACCCTAGGTGAAGGAGAACAGTAAGGAGCTCAGAAGGCACCATTTCCAACATTCACCATATGTAGACACAGTTAGCGCACATCTGACCATGTCTCCCTTACTTTCTACCCTTGATGAACAAGAACTGTAAGGAGCCTCAGAAAGCACCATTTCCAACATTCACCATCTGTAGACACAGTTAGCGCACATCTGACCATGTCTCCCTTACTTTCTACCCTTGATGAACAAGAACTGTATGGAGCCTCAGAAAGCACCATTTCCAACATTCACCATCTGTAGACACAGTTAGCGCACATCTGACCATGTCTCCCTTACTTTCTACCCTTGATGATCAAGAACTGTATGGAGCCTCAGAAAGCACCATTTCCAACATGCACCATCTGTAGACACAGTTAGCGCACATCTGACCATGTCTTCCTTACTTTCTACCCTTGATGAACAAGAACTGTATGGAGCCTCAGAAAGCACCATTTCCAGCATTCACCATCTGTAGACACAGTTAGCGCACATCTGACCATGTCTCCCTTACTTTCTACCCTTGATGAACAAGAACTGTAAGGAGCCTCAGAAAGCACCATTTCCAACATTCACCATATGTAGACACAGTTAGCGCACATCTGACCATGTCTCCCTTACTTTCTACCCTTGATGAACAAGAACTGTAAGGAGCCTCAGAAAGCACCATTTCCAACATTCACCATCTGTAGACACAGTTAGCGCACATCTGACCATGTCTCCCTTACTTTCTACCCTTGATGAACAAGAACTGTAAGGAGCCTCAGAAAGCACCATTTCCAACATTCACCATCTGTAGACATAGTTAGCGTACAGCTGTACACGTCTACGTTACTCAATACCCTAGGTGAAGTAGAACAGTAAGGAGCTCAGAAGGCACCATTTCCAACATTCACCATATGTAGACACAGTTAGCGCACATCTGACCATGTCTCCCTTACTTTCTACCCTTGATGAACAAGGACTGTAAGGAGCCTCAGAAAGCACCATTTCCAACATTCACCATCTGTAGACACAGTTAGCGCACATCTGACAATGTCTCCCTTACTTTCTACCCTTGACGAACAAGAACTGTAAGGAGCCTCAGAAAGCACCATTTCCAACATTCACCATCTGTAGACACAGTTAGCGCACATCTGACCATGTCTCCCTTACTTTCTACCCTTGATGAACAAGAACTGTAAGGAGCCTCAGAAAGCACCATTTCCAACATTCACCATCTGTAGACATAGTTAGCGTACAGCTGTACACGTCTACGTTACTCAATACCCTAGGTGAAGGAGAACAGTAAGGAGCTCAGAAGGCACCATTTCCAACATTCACCATATGTAGACACAGTTAGCGCACATCTGACCATGTCTCCCTTACTTTCTACCCTTGATGAACAAGAACTGTATGGAGCCTCAGAAAGCACCATTTCCAACATTCACCATCTGTAGACACAGTTAGCGCACATCTGACCATGTCTCCCTTACTTTCTACCCTTGATGAACAAGAACTGTAAGGAGCCTCAGAAAGCACCATTTCCAACATTCACCATCTGTAGACATAGTTAGCGTACAGCTGTACACGTCTACGTTACTCAATACCCTAGGTGATGGAGAACAGTAAGGAGCTCAGAAGGCACCATTTCCAACATTCACCATATGTAGACACAGTTAGCGCACATCTGACCATGTCTCCCTTACTTTCTACCCTTGATGAACAAGAACTGTATGGAGCCTCAGAAAGCACCATTTCCAACATTCACCATCTGTAGACACAGTTAGCGCACCCTGTCTCCCTTACTTTCTACCCTTGATGAACAAGAACTGTATGGAGCCTCAGAAAGCACCATTTCCAACATTCACCATCTGTAGACACAGTTAGCGCACATCTGACCATGTCTCCCTTACTTTCTACCCTTGATGTACAAGAACTGTAAGGAGCCTCAGAAAGCACCATTTCCAACATTCACCATCTGTAGACACAGTTAGCGCACATCTGACCATGTCTCCCTTACTTTCTACCCTTGATGAACAAGAACTGTAAGGAGCCTCAGAAAGCACCATTTCCAACATTAACCATCTGTAGACACAGTTAGCGCACATCTGACCATGTCTCCCTTACTTTCTACCCTTGATGAACAAGAACTGTAAGGGGCCTCAGAAACCACCATTTCCAACATTCACCATCTGCAGACACAGTTAGCGCACATCTGACCATGTCTCCCTTACTTTCTACCCTTGATGAACAAGAACTGTAAGGAGCCTCAGAAAGCACCATTTCCAACATTCACCATCTGTAGACACAGTTAGCGCACATCTGACCATGTCTCCCTTACTTTCTACCCTTGATGAACAAGAACTGTATGGAGCCTCAGAAAGCACCATTTCCAACATTCACCATCTGTAGACACAGTTAGCGCACATCTGACAATGTCTCCCTTACTTTCTACCCTAGACGAACAAGAACTGTAAGGAGCTCAGAAAGCACCATTTCCAACATTCACCATCTGTAGACATAGTTAGCGTACTGCTGTACACGTCTACGTTACTCAATACCCTAGGTGAAGGAGAACAGTAAGGAGCTCAGAAGGCACCATTTCCAACATTCACCATCTGTAGACACAGTTAGCGCACATCTGACCATGTCTCCCTTACTTTCTACCCTTGATGTACAAGAACTGTAAGGAGCCTCAGAAAGCACCATTTCCAACATTCACCATCTGTAGACACAGTTAGCGCACATCTGACCATGTCTCCCTTACTTTCTACCCTTGATGTACAAGAACTGTAAGGAGCCTCAGAAAGCACCATTTCCAACATTCACCATCTGTAGACATAGTTAGCGTACAGCTGTACACGTCTACCTTACTCACTACCCTAGGTGAAGGAGAACAGTAAGGAGCTCAGAAGGCACCATTTCCAACATTCACCATCTGTAGACACAGTTAGCGCACATCTGACCATGTCTCCCTTACTTTCTACCCTTGATGTACAAGAACTGTAAGGAGCCTCAGAAAGCACCATTTCCAACATTCACCATCTGTAGACACAGTTAGCGCACATCTGACCATGTCTCCCTTACTTTCTACCCTTGATGAACAAGAACTGTATGGAGCCTCAGAAAGCACCATTTCCAACATTCACCATCTGTAGACACAGTTAGCGCACATCTGACAATGTCTCCCTTACTTTCTACCCTTGATGAACAAGAACTGTATGGAGCCTCAGAAAGCACCATTTCCAACATTCACCATCTGTAGACACAGTTAGCGCACATCCGACCATGTCTCCCTTACTTTCTACCCTTGATGAACAAGAACTGTAAGGAGCCTCAGAAAGCACCATTTCCAACATTCACCATCTGTAGACACAGTTAGCGCACATCTGACCATGTCTCCCTTACTTTCTACCCTTGATGAACAAGAACTGTAAGGGGCCTCAGAAAGCACCATTTCCAACATTCACCATCTGTAGACACAGTTAGCGCACATCTGACCATGTCTCCCCTACTTTCTACCCTTGATGAACAAGAACTGTAAGGAGCCTCAGAAAGCACCATTTCCAACATTCACCATCTGTAGACATAGTTAGCGTACAGCTGTACACGTCTACGTTACTCAATACCCTAGGTGAAGGAGAACAGTAAGGAGCTCAGAAGGCACCATTTCCAACATTCACCATATGTAGACACAGTTAGCGCACATCTGACCATGTCTCCCTTACTTTCTACCCTTGATGAACAAGAACTGTAAGGAGCCTCAGAAAGCACCATTTCCAACATTCACCATCTGTAGACACAGTTAGCGCACATCTGACCATGTCTCCCTTACTTTCTACCCTTGATGAACAAGAACTGTATGGAGCCTCAGAAAGCACCATTTCCAACATTCACCATCTGTAGACACAGTTAGCGCACATCTGACCATGTCTCCCTTACTTTCTACCCTTGATGAACAAGAACTGTAAGGAGCCTCAGAAAGCACCATTTCCAACATTCACCATCTGTAGACATAGTTAGCGTACAGCTGTACACGTCTACGTTACTCAATACCCTAGGTGAAGGAGAACAGTAAGGAGCTCAGAAGGCACCATTTCCAACATTCACCATCTGTAGACACAGTTAGCGCACATCTGACCATGTCTCCCTTACTTTCTACCCTTGATGAACAAGAACTGTAAGGAGCCTCAGAAAGCACCATTTCCAACATTCACCATCTGTAGACACAGTTAGCGCACATCTGACCATGTCTCCCTTACTTTCTACCCTTGATGAACAAGAACTGTATGGAGCCTCAGAAAGCACCATTTCCAACATTCACCATCTGTAGACACAGTTAGCGCACATCTGACCATGTCTCCCTTACTTTCTACCCTTGATGAACAAGAACTGTAAGGAGCCTCAGAAAGCACCATTTCCAACATTCACCATCTGTAGACACAGTTAGCGCACATCTGACCATGTCTCCCTTACTTTCTACCATTGATGAACAAGAACTGTATGGAGCCTCAGAAAGCACCATTTCCAACATTCACCATCTGTAGACACAGTTAGCGCACATCTGGCCATGTCTCCCTTACTTTCTACCCTTGATGAACAAGAACTGTAAGGAGCCTCAGAAAGCACCATTTCCAACATTCACCATCTGTAGACATAGTTAGCGTACAGCTGTACACGTCTACGTTACTCAATACCCTAGGTGAAGGAGAACAGTAAGGAGCTCAGAAGGCACCATTTCCAACATTCACCATATGTAGACACAGTTAGCGCACATCTGACCATGTCTCCCTTACTTTCTACCCTTGATGAACAAGAACTGTATGGAGCCTCAGAAAGCACCATTTCCAACATTCACCATCTGTAGACACAGTTAGCGCACATCTGACAATGTCTCCCTTACTTTCTACCCTTGACGAACAAGAACTGTAAGGAGCCTCAGAAAGCACCATTTCCAACATTCACCATCTGTAGACACAGTTAGCGTACAGCTGTACACGTCTACGTTACTCAATACCCTAGGTGAAGGAGAACAGTAAGGAGCTCAGAAGGCACCATTTCCAACATTCACCATATGTAGACACATTTAGCGCACATCTGACCATGTCTCCCTTACTTTCTACCCTTGATGAACAAGAACTGTAAGGAGCCTCAGAAAGCACCTTTTCCAACATTCACCATCTGTAGACACAGTTAGCGTACAGCTGTACACGTCTACGTTACTCAATACCCTAGGTGAAGGAGAACAGTAAGGAGCTCAGAAGGCACCATTTCCAACATTCACCATATGTAGACACAGTTAGCGCACATCTGACCATGTCTCCCTTACTTTCTACCCTTGATGAACAAGAACTGTAAGGAGCCTCAGAAAGCACCATTTCCAACATTCACCATCTGTAGACACAGTTAGCGCACATCTGACCATGTCTCCCTTACTTTCTACCCTTGATGAACAAGAACTGTATGGAGCCTCAGAAAGCACCATTTCCAACATTCACCATCTGTAGACACAGTTAGCGCACATCTGACCATGTCTCCCTTACTTTCTACCCTTGATGAACAAGAACTGTATGGAGCCTCAGAAAGCACCATTTCCAACATGCACCATCTGTAGACACAGTTAGCGCACATCTGACCATGTCTCCCTAACTTTCTACCCTTGATGAACAAGAACTGTATGGAGCCTCAGAAAGCACCATTTCCAGCATTCACCATCTGTAGACACAGTTAGCGCACATCTGACCATGTCTCCCTTACTTCCTACCCTTGATGAACAAGAACTGTAAGGAGCCTCAGAAAGCACCATTTCCAACATTCACCATATGTAGACACAGTTAGCGCACATCTGACCATGTCTCCCTTACTTTCTACCCTTGATGAACAAGAACTGTAAGGAGCCTCAGAAAGCACCATTTCCAACATTCACCATCTGTAGACACAGTTAGCGCACATCTGACCATGTCTCCCTTACTTTCTACCCTTGATGAACAAGAACTGTAAGGAGCCTCAGAAAGCACCATTTCCAACATTCACCATCTGTAGACATAGTTAGCGTACAGCTGTACACGTCTACGTTACTCAATACCCTAGGTGAAGGAGAACAGTAAGGAGCTCAGAAGGCACCATTTCCAACATTCACCATATGTAGACACAGTTAGCGCACATCTGACCATGTCTCCCTTACTTTCTACCCTTGATGAACAAGAACTGTAAGGAGCCTCAGAAAGCACCATTTCCAACATTCACCATCTGTAGACACAGTTAGCGCACATCTGACCATGTCTCCCTTACTTTCTACCCTTGATGAACAAGAACTGTATGGAGCCTCAGAAAGCACCATTTCCAACATTCACCATCTGTAGACACAGTTAGCGCACATCTGACCATGTCTCCCTTACTTTCTACCCTTGATGAACAAGAACTGTAAGGAGCCTCAGAAAGCACCATTTCCAACATTCACCATCTGTAGACATAGTTAGCGTACAGCTGTACACGTCTACGTTACTCAATACCCTAGGTGAAGGAGAACAGTAAGGAGCTCAGAAGGCACCATTTCCAACATTCACCATATGTAGACACAGTTAGCGCACATCTGACCATGTCTCCCTTACTTTCTACCTTTGATGAACAAGAACTGTAAGGAGCCTCAGAAAGCACCATTTCCAACATTCACCATCTGTAGACACAGTTAGCGCACATCTGACAATGTCTCCCTTACTTTCTACCCTTGACGAACAAGAACTGTAAGGAGCCTCAGAAAGCACCATTTCCAACATTCACCATCTGTAGACACAGTTAGCGCACATCTGACCATGTCTCCCTTACTTTCTACCCTTGATGAACAAGAACTGTAAGGAGCCTCAGAAAGCACCATTTCCAACATTCACCATCTGTAGACATAGTTAGCGTACAGCTGTACACGTCTACGTTACTCAATACCCTAGGCGAAGGAGAACAGTAAGGAGCTCAGAAGGCACCATTTCCAACATTCACCATATGTAGACACAGTTAGCGCACATCTGACCATGTCTCCCTTACTTTCTACCCTTGATGAACAAGAACTGTATGGAGCCTCAGAAAGCACCATTTCCAACATTCACCATCTGTAGACACAGTTAGCGCACATCTGACCATGTCTCCCTTACTTTCTACCCTTGATGAACAAGAACTGTAAGGAGCCTCAGAAAGCACCATTTCCAACATTCACCATCTGTAGACATAGTTAGCGTACAGCTGTACACGTCTACGTTACTCAATACCCTAGGTGAAGGAGAACAGTAAGGAGCTCAGAAGGCACCATTTCCAACATTCACCATATGTAGACACAGTTAGCGCACATCTGACCATGTCTCCCTTACTTTCTACCCTTGGTGAACAAGAACTGTATGGAGCCTCAGAAAGCACCATTTCCAACATTCACCATCTGTAGACACAGTTAGCGCACCCTGTCTCCCTTACTTTCTACCCTTGATGAACAAGAACTGTATGGAGCCTCAGAAAGCACCATTTCCAACATTCACCATCTGTAGACACAGTTAGCGCACATCTGACCATGTCTCCCTTACTTTCTACCCTTGATGTACAAGAACTGTAAGGAGCCTCAGAAAGCACCATTTCCAACATTCACCATCTGTAGACACAGTTAGCGCACATCTGACCATGTCTCCCTTACTTTCTACCCTTGATGAACAAGAACTGTAAGGAGCCTCAGAAAGCACCATTTCCAACATTAACCATCTGTAGACACAGTTAGCGCACATCTGACCATGTCTCCCTTACTTTCTACCCTTGATGAACAAGAACTGTAAGGGGCCTCAGAAAGCACCATTTCCAACATTCACCATCTGCAGACACAGTTAGCGCACATCTGACCATGTCTCCCTTACTTTCTACCCTTGATGAACAAGAACTGTAAGGAGCCTCAGAAAGCACCATTTCCAACATTCACCATCTGTAGACACAGTTAGCGCACATCTGACCATGTCTCCCTTACTTTCTACCCTTGATGAACAAGAACTGTATGGAGCCTCAGAAAGCACCATTTCCAACATTCACCATCTGTAGACACAGTTAGCGCACATCTGACAATGTCGCCCTTACTTTCTACCCTAGACGAACAAGAACTGTAAGGAGCTCAGAAAGCACCATTTCCAACATTCACCATCTGTAGACATAGTTAGCGTACTGCTGTACACGTCTACGTTACTCAATACCCTAGGTGAAGGAGAACAGTAAGGAGCTCAGAAGGCACCATTTCCAACATTCACCATCTGTAGACACAGTTAGCGCACATCTGACCATGTCTCCCTTACTTTCTACCCTTGATGTACAAGAACTGTAAGGAGCCTCAGAAAGCACCATTTCCAAGATTCACCATCTGTAGACACAGTTAGCGCACATCTGACCATGTCTCCCTTACTTTCTACCCTTGATGTACAAGAACTGTAAGGAGCCTCAGAAAGCACCATTTCCAACATTCACCATCTGTAGACATAGTTAGCGTACAGCTGTACACGTCTACCTTACTCACTACCCTAGGTGAAGGAGAACAGTAAGGAGCTCAGAAGGCACCATTTCCAACATTCACCATCTGTAGACACAGTTAGCGCACATCTGACCATGTCTCCCTTACTTTCTACCCTTGATGTACAAGAACTGTAAGGAGCCTCAGAACGCACCATTTCCAACATTCACCATCTGTAGACACAGTTAGCGCACATCTGACCATGTCTCCCTTACTTTCTACCCTTGATGAACAAGAACTGTATGGAGCCTCAGAAAGCACCATTTCCAACATTCACCATCTGTAGACACAGTTAGCGCACATCTGACAATGTCTCCCTTACTTTCTACCCTTGATGAACAAGAACTGTATGGAGCCTCAGAAAGCACCATTTCCAACATTCACCATCTGTAGACACAGTTAGCGCACATCTGACCATGTCTCCCTTACTTTCTACCCTTGATGAACAAGAACTGTAAGGAGCCTCAGAAAGCACCATTTCCAACATTCACCATCTGTAGACACAGTTAGCGCACATCTGACCATGTCTCCCTTACTTTCTACCCTTGATGAACAAGAACTGTAAGGGGCCTCAGAAAGCACCATTTCCAACATTCACCATCTGTAGACACAGTTAGCGCACATCTGACCATGTCTCCCCTACTTTCTACCCTTGATGAACAAGAACTGTATGGAGCCTCAGAAAGCACCATTTCCAACATTCACCATCTGTAGACACAGTTAGCGCACATCTGACCATGTCTCCCTTACTTTCTACCCTTGATGAACAAGAACTGTATGGAGCCTCAGAAAGCACCATTTCCAACATTCACCATCAGTAGACACAGTTAGCGCACATCTGACCATGTCTCCCTTACTTTCTACCCTTGATGAACAAGAACTGTATGGAGCCTCAGAAAGCACCATTTCCAACATACACCATCTGTAGACACAGTTAGCGCACATCTGACCATGTCTCCCTTACTTTCTACCCTTGATGAACAAGAACTGTATGGAGCCTCAGAAAGCACCATTTCCAACATTCACCATCTGTAGACACAGTTAGCGCACATCTGACCATGTCTCCCATACTTTCTACCCTTGATGAACAAGAACTGTATGGAGCCTCAGAAAGCACCATTTCCAACATTCACCATCTGTAGACACAATTAGCGCACATCTGACCATGTCTCCCTTACTTTCTACCCTTGATGTACAAGAACTGTAAGGAGCCTCAGAAAGCACCATTTCCAACATTAACCATCTGTAGACACAGTTAGCGCACATCTGATCATGTCTCCCTTACTTTCTACCCTTGATGAACAAGAACTGTAAGGAGCCTCAGAAAGCACCATTTCCAACATTCACCATCTGTAGACACAGTTAGCGCACATCTGACCATGTCTCCCTTACTTTCTACCCTTGATGAACAAGAACTGTATGGAGCCTCAGAAAGCACCATTTCCAACATTCACCATCTGTAGACACAGTTAGCGCACATCTGACAATGTCTCCCTTACTTTCTACCCTTGACGAACAAGAACTGTAAGGAGCTCAGAAAGCACCATTTCCAACATTCACCATCTGTAGACATAGTTAGCGTACTGCTGTACACGTCTACGTTACTCAATACCCTAGGTGAAGGAGAACAGTAAGGAGCTCAGAAGGCACCATTTCCAACATTCACCATCTGTAGACACAGTTAGCGCACATCTGACCATGTCTCCCTTACTTTCTACCCTTGATGTACAAGAACTGTAAGGAGCCTCAGAAAGCACCATTTCCAACATTCACCATCTGTAGACACAGTTAGCGCACATCTGACCATGTCTCCCATACTTTCTACCCTTGATGTACAAGAACTGTAAGGAGCCTCAGAAAGGACCATTTCCGACTTTCACCATCTGTAGACATAGTTAGCGTACAGCTGTACACGTCTACCTTACTCACTACCCTAGGTGAAGGAGAACAGTAAGGAGCTCAGAAGGCACCATTTCCAACATTCACCATCTGTAGACACAGTTAGCGCACATCTGACCATTTCTCCCTTACTTTCTACACTTGATGAACAAGAACTGTAAGGAGCCTCAGAAAGCACCATTTCCAACATTCACCATCTGTAGACACAGTTAGCGCACATCTGACCATGTCTCCCTTACTTTCCACCCTTGATGAACAAGAACTGTAAGGGGCCTCAGAAAGCACCATTTCCAACATTCACCATCTGTAGACACAGTTAGCGCACATCTGACCATGTCTCCCTTACTTTCTACCCTTGATGTACAAGAACTGTAAGGAGCCTCAGAAAGCACCATTTCCAACATTCACCATCTGTAGACACAGTTAGCGCACATCTGACCATGTCTCCCTTACTTTCTACCCTTGATGTACAAGAACTGTAAGGAGCCTCAGAAAGCACCATTTCCAACATTCACCATCTGTAGACACAGTTAGCGCACATCTGACCATGTCTCCCTTACTTTCTACCCTTGATGAACAAGAACTGTATGGAGCCTCAGAAAGCACCATTTCCAACATTCACCATCTGTAGACACAGTTAGCGCACATCTGACAATGTCTCCCTTACTTTCTACCCTTGATGAACAAGAACTGTATGGAGCCTCAGAAAGCACCATTTCCAACATTCACCATCTGTAGACACAGTTAGCGCACATCTGACCATGTCTCCCTTACTTTCTACCCTTGATGAACAAGAACTGTAAGGAGCCTCAGAAAGCACCATTTCCAACATTCACCATCTGTAGACACAGTTAGCGCACATCTGACCATGTCTCCCTTACTTTCTACCCTTGATGAACAAGAACTGTAAGGGGCCTCAGAAAGCACCATTTCCAACATTCACCATCTGTAGACACAGTTAGCGCACATCTGACCATGTCTCCCTTACTTTCTACCCTTGATGAACAAGAACTGTATGGAGCCTCAGAAAGCACCATTTCCAACATTCACCATCTGTAGACACAGTTAGCGCACATCTGACCATGTCTCCCTTACTTTCTACCCTTGATGAACAAGAACTGTATGGAGCCTCAGAAAGCACCATTTCCAACATTCACCATCTGTAGACACAGTTAGCGCACATCTGACCATGTCTCCCTTACTTTCTACCCTTGATGAACAAGAACTGTATGGAGCCTCAGAAAGCACCATTTCCAACATTCACCATCTGTAGACACAGTTAGCGCACATCTGACCATGTCTCCCTTACTTTCTACCCTTGATGAACAAGAACTGTATGGAGCCTCAGAAAGCACCATTTCCAACATTCACCATCTGTAGACACAATTAGCGCACATCTGACCATGTCTCCCTTACTTTCTACCCTTGATGTACAAGAACTGTAAGGAGCCTCAGAAAGCACCATTTCCAACATTAACCATCAGTAGACACAGTTAGCGCACATCTGACCATGTCTCCCTTACTTTCTACCCTTGATGAACAAGAACTGTATGGAGCCTCAGAAAGCACCATTTCCAACATTCACCATCTGTAGACACAGTTAGCGCACATCTGACCATGTCTCCCTTACTTTCTACCCTTGATGAACAAGAACTGTAAGGGGCCTCAGAAAGCACCATTTCCAACATTCACCATCTGCAGACACAGTTAGCGCACATCTGACCATGTCTCCCTTACTTTCTACCCTTGATGAACAAGAACTGTAAGGAGCCTCAGAAAGCACCATTTCCAACATTCACCATCTGTAGACACAGTTAGCGCACATCTGACCATGTCTCCCTTACTTTCTACCCTTGATGAACAAGAACTGTATGGAGCCTCAGAAAGCACCATTTCCAACATTCACCATCTGTAGACAATGTTAGCGCACATCTGACAATGTCTCCCTTACTTTCTACCCTTGACGAACAAGAACTGTAAGGAGCCTCAGAAAGCACCATTTCCAACATTCACCATCTGTAGACATAGTTAGCGTACTGCTGTACACGTCTACGTTACTCAATACCCTAGGTGAAGGAGAACAGTAAGGAGCTCAGAAGGCACCATTTCCAACATTCACCATCTGTAGACACAGTTAGCGCACATCTGACCATGTCTCCCTTACTTTCTACCCTTGATGTACAAGAACTGTATGGAGCCTCAGAAAGCACCATTTCCAACATTCACCATCTGTAGACATAGTTAGCGTACTGCTGTACACGTCTACGTTACTCAATACCCTAGGTGAAGGAGAACAGTAAGGAGCTCAGAAGGCACCATTTCCAACATTCACCATCTGTAGACACAGTTAGCGCACATCTGACCATGTCTCCCTTACTTTCTACCCTTGATGTACAAGAACTGTAAGGAGCCTCAGAAAGCACCATTTCCAACATTCACCATCTGTAGACACAGTTAGCGCACATCTGACCATGTCTCCCTTACTTTCTACCCTTGATGTACAAGAACTGTAAGGAGCCTCAGAAAGCACCATTTCCAACATTCACCATCTGTAGACATAGTTAGCGTACAGCTGTACACGTCTACCTTACTCACTACCCTAGGTGAAGGAGAACAGTAAGGAGCTCAGAAGGCACCATTTCCAACATTCACCATCTGTAGACACAGTTAGCGCACATCTGACCATGTCTCCCTTACTTTCTACCCTTGATGTACAAGAACTGTAAGGAGCCTCAGAAAGCACCATTTCCAACATTCACCATCTGTAGACATAGTTAGCGTACTGCTGTACACGTCTACGTTACTCAATACCCTAGGTGAAGGAGAACAGTAAGGAGCTCAGAAGGCACCATTTCCAACATTCACCATCTGTAGACACAGTTAGCGCACATCTGACCATGTCTCCCTTACTTTCTACCCTTGATGAACAAGAACTGTAAGGAGCCTCAGAAAGCACCACTTCCAACATTCACCATCTGTAGACACAGTTAGCGCACATCTGACCATGTCTCCCTTACTTTCTACCCTTGATGTACAAGAACTGTTAGGAGCCTCAGAAAGCACCATTTCCAACATTCACCATCTGTAGACATAGTTAGCGTACTGCTGTACACGTCTACGTTACTCAATACCCTAGGTGAAGGAGAACAGTAAGGAGCTCAGAAGGCACCATTTCCAACATTCACCATCTGTAGACACAGTTAGCGCACATCTGACCATGTCTCCCTTACTTTCTACCCTTGATGTACAAGAACTGTAAGGAGCCTCAGAAAGCACCATTTCCAACATTCACCATCTGTAGACACAGTTAGCGCACATCTGACCATGTCTCCCTTACTTTCTACCCTTGATGTACAAGAACTGTAAGGAGCCTCAGAAAGCACCATTTCCAACATTCACCATCTGTAGACATAGTTAGTGTACAGCTGTACACGTCTACCTTACTCACTACCCTAGGTGAAGGAGAACAGTAAGGAGCTCAGAAGGCACCATTTCCAACATTCACCATCTGTAGACACAGTTAGCGCACATCTGACCATGTCTCCCTTACTTTCTACCCTTGATGTACAAGAACTGTAAGGAGCCTCAGAAAGCACCATTTCCAACATTCACCATCTGTAGACACAGTTAGCGCACATCTGACCATGTCTCCCTTACTTTCTACCCTTGATGAACAAGAACTGTATGGAGCCTCAGAAAGCACCATTTCCAACATTCACCATCTGTAGACACAGTTAGCGCACATCTGACAATGTCTCCCTTACTTTCTACCCTTGATGAACAAGAACTGTATGGAGCCTCAGAAAGCACCATTTCCAACATTCACCATCTGTAGACACAGTTAGCGCACATCTGACCATGTCTCCCTTACTTTCTACCCTTGATGAACACGAACTGTAAGGAGCCTCAGAAAGCACCATTTCCAACATTCACCATCTGTAGACACAGTTAGCGCACATCTGACCATGTCTCCCTTACTTTCTACCCTTGATGAACAAGAACTGTAAGGGGCCTCAGAAAGCACCATTTCCAACATTCACCATCTGTAGACACAGTTAGCGCACATCTGACCATGTCTCCCTTACTTTCTACCCTTGATGAACAAGAACTGTATGGAGCCTCAGAAAGCACCATTTCCAACATTCACCATCTGTAGACACAGTTAGTGCACATCTGACCATGTCTCCCTTACTTTCTACCCTTGATGAACAAGAACTGTATGGAGCCTCAGAAAGCACCATTTCCAACATTCACCATCTGTAGACACAGTTAGCGCACATCTGACCATGTCTCCCTTACTTTCTACCCTTGATGAACAAGAACTGTAAGGGGCCTCAGAAAGCACCATTTCCAACATTCACCATCTGCAGACACAGTTAGCGCACATCTGACCATGTCTCCCTTACTTTCTACCCTTGATGAACAAGAACTGTAAGGAGCCTCAGAAAGCACCATTTCCAACATTCACCATCTGTAGACACAGTTAGCGCACATCTGACCATGTCTCCCTTACTTTCTACCCTTGATGTACAAGAACTGTAAGGAGCCTCAGAAAGCACCATTTCCAACATTCACCATCTGTAGACACAGTTAGCGCACATCTGACCATGTCTCCCTTACTTTCTACCCTTGATGTACAAGAACTGTAAGGAGCCTCAGAAAGCACCATTTCCAACATTCACCATCTGTAGACATAGTTAGCGTACAGCTGTACACGTCTACCTTACTCACTACCCTAGGTGAAGGAGAACAGTAAGGAGCTCAGAAGGCACCATTTCCAACATTCACCATCTGTAGACACAGTTAGCGCACATCTGACCATGTCTCCCTTACTTTCTACCCTTGATGTACAAGAACTGTAAGGAGCCTCAGAAAGCACCATTTCCAACATTCACCATCTGTAGACATAGTTAGCGTACTGCTGTACACGTCTACGTTACTCAATACCCTAGGTGAAGGAGAACAGTAAGGAGCTCAGAAGGCACCATTTCCAACATTCACCATCTGTAGACACAGTTAGCGCACATCTGACCATGTCTCCCTTACTTTCTACCCTTGATGAACAAGAACTGTAAGGAGCCTCAGAAAGCACCACTTCCAACATTCACCATCTGTAGACACAGTTAGCGCACATCTGACCATGTCTCCCTTACTTTCTACCCTTGATGTACAAGAACTGTTAGGAGCCTCAGAAAGCACCATTTCCAACATTCACCATCTGTAGACATAGTTAGCGTACTGCTGTACACGTCTACGTTACTCAATACCCTAGGTGAAGGAGAACAGTAAGGAGCTCAGAAGGCACCATTTCCAACATTCACCATCTGTAGACACAGTTAGCGCACATCTGACCATGTCTCCCTTACTTTCTACCCTTGATGTACAAGAACTGTAAGGAGCCTCAGAAAGCACCATTTCCAACATTCACCATCTGTAGACACAGTTAGCGCACATCTGACCATGTCTCCCTTACTTTCTACCCTTGATGTACAAGAACTGTAAGGAGCCTCAGAAAGCACCATTTCCAACATTCACCATCTGTAGACATAGTTAGTGTACAGCTGTACACGTCTACCTTACTCACTACCCTAGGTGAAGGAGAACAGTAAGGAGCTCAGAAGGCACCATTTCCAACATTCACCATCTGTAGACACAGTTAGCGCACATCTGACCATGTCTCCCTTACTTTCTACCCTTGATGTACAAGAACTGTAAGGAGCCTCAGAAAGCACCATTTCCAACATTCACCATCTGTAGACACAGTTAGCGCAGATCTGACCATGTCTCCCTTACTTTCTACCCTTGATGAACAAGAACTGTATGGAGCCTCAGAAAGCACCATTTCCAACATTCACCATCTGTAGACACAGTTAGCGCACATCTGACAATGTCTCCCTTACTTTCTACCCTTGATGAACAAGAACTGTATGGAGCCTCAGAAAGCACCATTTCCAACATTCACCATCTGTAGACACAGTTAGCGCACATCTGACCATGTCTCCCTTACTTTCTACCCTTGATGAACACGAACTGTAAGGAGCCTCAGAAAGCACCATTTCCAACATTCACCATCTGTAGACACAGTTAGCGCACATCTGACCATGTCTCCCTTACTTTCTACCCTTGATGAACAAGAACTGTAAGGGGCCTCAGAAAGCACCATTTCCAACATTCACCATCTGTAGACACAGTTAGCGCACATCTGACCATGTCTCCCTTACTTTCTACCCTTGATGAACAAGAACTGTATGGAGCCTCAGAAAGCACCATTTCCAACATTCACCATCTGTAGACACAGTTAGTGCACATCTGACCATGTCTCCCTTACTTTCTACCCTTGATGAACAAGAACTGTATGGAGCCTCAGAAAGCACCATTTCCAACATTCACCATCTGTAGACACAGTTAGCGCACATCTGACCATGTCTCCCTTACTTTCTACCCTTGATGAACAAGAACTGTAAGGGGCCTCAGAAAGCACCATTTCCAACATTCACCATCTGCAGACACAGTTAGCGCACATCTGACCATGTCTCCCTTACTTTCTACCCTTGATGAACAAGAACTGTAAGGAGCCTCAGAAAGCACCATTTCCAACATTCACCATCTGTAGACACAGTTAGCGCACATCTGACCATGTCTCCCTTACTTTCTACCCTTGATGTACAAGAACTGTAAGGAGCCTCAGAAAGCACCATTTCCAACATTCACCATCTGTAGACACAGTTAGCGCACATCTGACCATGTCTCCCTTACTTTCTACCCTTGATGTACAAGAACTGTAAGGAGCCTCAGAAAGGACCATTTCCGACTTTCACCATCTGTAGACATAGTTAGCGTACAGCTGTACACGTCTACCTTACTCACTACCCTAGGTGAAGGAGAACAGTAAGGAGCTCAGAAGGCACCATTTCCAACATTCACCATCTGTAGACACAGTTAGCGCACATCTGACCATTTCTCCCTTACTTTCTACCCTTGATGAACAAGAACTGTAAGGAGCCTCAGAAAGCACCATTTCCAACATTCACCATCTGTAGACACAGTTAGCGCACATCTGACCATGTCTCCCTTACTTTCCACCCTTGATGAACAAGAACTGTAAGGGGCCTCAGAAAGCACCATTTCCAACATTCACCATCTGTAGACACAGTTAGCGCACATCTGACCATGTCTCCCTTACTTTCTACCCATGATGTACAAGAACTGTAAGGAGCCTCAGAAAGCACCATTTCCAACATTCACCATCTGTAGACACAGTTAGCGCACATCTGACCATGTTTCCCTTACTTTCTACCCTTGATGTACAAGAACTGTAAGGAGCCTCAGAAAGCACCATTTCCAACATTCACCATCTGTAGACACAGTTAGCGCACATCTGACCATGTCTCCCTTACTTTCTACCCTTGATGAACAAGAACTGTATGGAGCCTCAGAAAGCACCATTTCCAACATTGACCATCTGTAGACACAGTTAGCGCACATCTGACAATGTCTCCCTTACTTTCTACCCTTGATGAACAAGAACTGTATGGAGCCTCAGAAAGCACCATTTCCAACATTCACCATCTGTAGACACAGTTAGCGCACATATGACCATGTCTCCCTTACTTTCTACCCTTGATGAACAAGAACTGTAAGGAGCCTCAGAAAGCACCATTTCCAACATTCACCATCTGTAGACACAGTTAGCGCACATCTGACCATGTCTCCCTTACTTTCTACCCTTGATGAACAAGAACTGTATGGAGCCTCAGAAAGCACCATTTCCAACATTCACCATCTGTAGACACAGTTAGCGCACATCTGACCATGTCTCCCTTACTTTCTACCCTTGATGAACAAGAACTGTATGGAGCCTCAGAAAGCACCATTTCCAACATTCACCATCTGTAGACACAATTAGCGCACATCTGACCATGTCTCCCTTACTTTCTACCCTTGATGTACAAGAACTGTAAGGAGCCTCAGAAAGCACCATTTCCAACATTAACCATCAGTAGACACAGTTAGCGCACATCTGACCATGTCTCCCTTACTTTCTACCCTTGATGAACAAGAACTGTATGGAGCCTCAGAAAGCACCATTTCCAACATTCACCATCTGTAGACACAGTTAGCGCACATCTGACCATGTCTCCCTTACTTTCTACCCTTGATGAACAAGAACTGTAAGGGGCCTCAGAAAGCACCATTTCCAACATTCACCATCTGCAGACACAGTTAGCGCACATCTGACCATGTCTCCCTTACTTTCTACCCTTGATGAACAAGAACTGTAAGGAGCCTCAGAAAGCACCATTTCCAACATTCACCATCTGTAGACACAGTTAGTGCACATCTGACCATGTCTCCCTTACTTTCTACCCTTGATGAACAAGAACTGTATGGAGCCTCAGAAAGCACCATTTCCAACATTCACCATCTGTAGACACAGTTAGCGCACATCTGACAATGTCTCCCTTACTTTCTACCCTTGACGAACAAGAACTGTAAGGAGCCTCAGAAAGCACCATTTCCAACATTCACCATCTGTAGACATAGTTAGCGTACTGCTGTACACGTCTACGTTACTCAATACCCTAGGTGAAGGAGAACAGTAAGGAGCTCAGAAGGCACCATTTCCAACATTCACCATCTGTAGACACAGTTAGCGCACATCTGACCATGTCTCCCTTACTTTCTACCCTTGATGTACAAGAACTGTATGGAGCCTCAGAAAGCACCATTTCCAACATTCACCATCTGTAGACATAGTTAGCGTACTGCTGTACACGTCTACGTTACTCAATACCCTAGGTGAAGGAGAACAGTAAGGAGCTCAGAAGGCACCATTTCCAACATTCACCATCTGTAGACACAGTTAGCGCACATCTGACCATGTCTCCCTTACTTTCTACCCTTGATGTACAAGAACTGTAAGGAGCCTCAGAAAGCACCATTTCCAACATTCACCATCTGTAGACACAGTTAGCGCACATCTGACCATGTCTCCCTTACTTTCTACCCTTGATGTACAAGAACTGTAAGGAGCCTCAGAAAGCACCATTTCCAACATTCACCATCTGTAGACATAGTTAGCGTACAGCTGTACACGTCTACCTTACTCACTACCCTAGGTGAAGGAGAACAGTAAGGAGCTCAGAAGGCACCATTTCCAACATTCACCATCTGTAGACACAGTTAGCGCACATCTGACCATGTCTCCCTTACTTTCTACCCTTGATGTACAAGAACTGTAAGGAGCCTCAGAAAGCACCATTTCCAACATTCACCATCTGTAGACACAGTTAGCGCACATCTGACCATGTCTCCCTTACTTTCTACCCTTGATGAACAAGAACTGTAAGGAGCCTCAGAAAGCACCATTTCCAACATTCACCATCTGTAGACACAGTTAGCGCACATCTGACCATGTCTCCCTTACTTTCTACCCTTGATGAACAAGAACTGTAAGGGGCCTCAGAAAGCACCATTTCCAACATTCACCATCTGTAGACACAGTTAGCGCACATCTGACCATGTCTCCCTTACTTTCTACCCTTGATGAACAAGAACTGTATGGAGCCTCAGAAAGCACCATTTCCAACATTCACCATCTGTAGACACAGTTAGCGCACATCTGACCATGTCTCCCTTACTTTCTACCCTTGATGAACAAGAACTGTATGGAGCCTCAGAAAGCACCATTTCCAACATTCACCATCTGTAGACACAGTTAGCGCACATCTGACCATGTCTCCCTTACTTTCTACCCTTGATGAACAAGAACTGTATGGAGCCTCAGAAAGCACCATTTCCAACATTCACCATCTGTAGACACAGTTAGCGCACATCTGACCATGTCTCCCTTACTTTCTACCCTTGATGAACAAGAACTGTATGGAGCCTCAGAAAGCACCATTTCCAACATTCACCATCTGTAGACACAATTAGCGCACATCTGACCATGTCTCCCTTACTTTCTACCCTTGATGTACAAGTACTGTAAGGAGCCTCAGAAAGCACCATTTCCAACATTAACCATCAGTAGACACAGTTAGCGCACATCTGACCATGTCTCCCTTACTTTCTACCCTTGATGAACAAGAACTGTATGGAGCCTCAGAAAGCACCATTTCCAACATTCACCATCTGTAGACACAGTTAGCGCACATCTGACCATGTCTCCCTTACTTTCTACCCTTGATGAACAAGAACTGTAAGGGGCCTCAGAAAGCACCATTTCCAACATTCACCATCTGCAGACACAGTTAGCGCACATCTGACCATGTCTCCCTTACTTTCTACCCTTGATGAACAAGAACTGTAAGGAGCCTCAGAATGCACCATTTCCAACATTCACCATCTGTAGACACAGTTAGCGCACATCTGACCATGTCTCCCTTACTTTCTACCCTTGATGAACAAGAACTGTATGGAGCCTCAGAAAGCACCATTTCCAACATTCACCATCTGTAGACACAGTTAGCGCACATCTGACAATGTCTCCCTTACTTTCTACCCTTGAAGAACAAGAACTGTAAGGAGCCTCAGAAAGCACCATTTCCAACATTCACCATCTGTAGACATAGTTAGCGTACTGCTGTACACGTCTACGTTACTCAATACCCTAGGTGAAGGAGAACAGTAAGGAGCTCAGAAGGCACCATTTCCAACATTCACCATCTGTAGACACAGTTAGCGCACATCTGACCATGTCTCCCTTACTTTCTACCCTTGATGTACAAGAACTGTATGGAGCCTCAGAAAGCACCATTTCCAACATTCACCATCTGTAGACATAGTTAGCGTACTGCTGTACACGTCTACGTTACTCAATACCCTAGGTGAAGGAGAACAGTAAGGAGCTCAGAAGGCACCATTTCCAACATTCACCATCTGTAGACACAGTTAGCGCACATCTGACCATGTCTCCCTTACTTTCTACCGTTGATGTACAAGAACTGTAAGGAGCCTCAGAAAGCACCATTTCCAACATTCACCATCTGTAGACACAGTTAGCGCACATCTGACCATGTCTCCCTTACTTTCTACCCTTGATGTACAAGAACTGTAAGGAGCCTCAGAAAGCACCATTTCCAACATTCACCATCTGTAGACATAGTTAGCGTACAGCTGTACACGTCTACCTTACTCACTACCCTAGGTGAAGGAGAACAGTAAGGAGCTCAGAAGGCACCATTTGCAACATTCACCATCTGTAGACACAGTTAGCGCACATCTGACCATGTCTCCCTTACTTTCTACCCTTGATGAACAAGAACTGTAAGGAGCCTCAGAAAGCACCACTTCCAACATTCACCATCTGTAGACACAGTTAGCGCACATCTGACCATGTCTCCCTTACTTTCTACCCTTGATGTACAAGAACTGTAAGGAGCCTCAGAAAGCACCATTTCCAACATTCACCATCTGTAGACATAGTTAGCGTACTGCTGTACACGTCTACGTTACTCAATACCCTAGGTGAAGGAGAACAGTAAGGAGCTCAGAAGGCACCATTTCCAACATTCACCATCTGTAGACACAGTTAGCGCACATCTGACCATGTCTCCCTTACTTTCTACCCTTGATGTACAAGAACTGTAAGGAGCCTCAGAAAGCACCATTTCCAACATTCACCATCTGTAGACATAGTTAGTGTACAGCTGTACACGTCAACCTTACTCACTACCCTAGGTGAAGGAGAACAGTAAGGAGCTCAGAAGGCACCATTTCCAACATTCACCATCTGTAGACACAGTTAGCGCACATCTGACCATGTCTCCCTTACTTTCTACCCTTGATGTACAAGAACTGTAAGGAGCCTCAGAAAGCACCATTTCCAACATTCACCATCTGTAGACACAGTTAGCGCACATCTGACCATGTCTCCCTTACTTTCTACCCTTGATGAACAAGAACTGTATGGAGCCTCAGAAAGCACCATTTCCAACATTCACCATCTGTAGACACAGTTAGCGCACATCTGACAATGTCTCCCTTACTTTCTACCCTTGATGAACAAGAACTGTATGGAGCCTCAGAAAGCACCATTTCCAACATTCACCATCTGTAGACACAGTTAGCGCACATCTGACCATGTCTCCCTTACTTTCTACCCTTGATGAACAAGAACTGTAAGGAGCCTCAGAAAGCACCATTTCCAACATTCACCATCTGTAGACACAGTTAGCGCACATCTGACCATGTCTCCCTTACTTTCTACCCTTGATGAACAAGAACTGTAAGGGGCCTCAGAAAGCACCATTTCCAACATTCACCATCTGTAGACACAGTTAGCGCACATCTGACCATGTCTCCCTTACTTTCTACCCTTGATGAACAAGAACTGTATGGAGCCTCAGAAAGCACCATTTCCAACATTCACCATCTGTAGACACAGTTAGCGCACATCTGACCATGTCTCCCTTACTTTCTACCCTTGATGAACAAGAACTGTATGGAGCCTCAGAAAGCACCATTTCCAACATTCACCATCTGTAGACACAGTTAGCGCACATCTGACCATGTCTCCCTTACTTTCTACCCTTGATGAACAAGAACTGTATGGAGCCTCAGAAAGCACCATTTCCAACATTCACCATCTGTAGACACAGTTAGCGCACATCTGACCATGTCTCCCTTACTTTCTACCCTTGATGTACAAGAACTGTAAGGAGCCTCAGAAAGCACCATTTCCAACATTCACCATCTGTAGACACAGTTAGCGCACATCTGACCATGTCTCCCTTACTTTCTACCCTTGATGAACAAGAACTGTAAGGAGCCTCAGAAAGCACCATTTCCAACATTAACCATCTGTAGACACAGTTAGCGCACATCTGACCATGTCTCCCTTACTTTCTACCCTTGATGAACAAGAACTGTAAGGGGCCTCAGAAAGCACCATTTCCAACATTCACCATCTGCAGACACAGTTAGCGCACATCTGACCATGTCTCCCTTACTTTCTACCCTTGATGAACAAGAACTGTAAGGAGCCTCAGAAAGCACCATTTCCAACATTAACCATCTGTAGACACAGTTAGCGCACATCTGACCATGTCTCCCTTACTTTCTACCCTTGATGAACAAGAACTGTAAGGGGCCTCAGAAAGCACCATTTCCAACATTCACCATCTGCAGACACAGTTAGCGCACATCTGACCATGTCTCCCTTACTTTCTACCCTTGATGAACAAGAACTGTAAGGAGCCTCAGAAAGCACCATTTCCAATATTCACCATCTGTAGACACAGTTAGCGCACATCTGACCATGTCTCCCTTACTTTCTACCCTTGATGAACATGAACTGTATGGAGCCTCAGAAAGCAACATTTCCAACATTCACCATCTGTAGACACAGTTAGCGCACATCTGACAATGTCTCCCTCACTTTCTACCCTTGACGAACAAGAACTGTAAGGAGCCTCAGAAAGCACCATTTCCAACATTCACCATCTGTAGACATAGTTAGCGTACTGCTGTACACGTCTACGTTACTCAATACCCTAGGTGAAGGAGAACAGTAAGGAGCTCAGAAGGCACCATTTCCAACATTCACCATCTGTAGACACAGTTAGCGCACATCTGACCATGTCTCCCTTACTTTCTACCCTTGATGAACAAGAACTGTATGGAGCCTCAGAAAGCACCATTTCCAACATTCACCATCTGTAGTCACAGTTAGCGCACATCTGACCATGTCTCCCTTACTTTCTACCCTTGATGAACAAGAACTGTATGGAGCCTCAGAAAGCACCATTTCCAACATTCACCATCTGTAGACACAGTTAGCGCACATCTGACCATGTCTCCCTTACTTTCTACCCTTGATGAACAAGAACTGTATGGAGCCTCAGAAAGCACCATTTCCAACATTCACCATCTGTAGACACAGTTAGCGCACATCTGACCATGTCTCCCTTACTTTCTACCCTTGATGAACAAGAACTGTATGGAGCCTCAGAAAGCACCATTTCCAACATTCAGCATCTGTAGACACAATTAGCGCACATCTGACCATGTCTCCCTTACTTTCTACCCTTGATGTACAAGAACTGTAAGGAGCCTCAGAAAGCACCATTTCCAACATTAACCATCTGTAGACACAGTTAGCGCACATCTGACCATGTCTCCCTTACTTTCTACCCTTGATGAACAAGAACTGTATGGAGCCTCAGAAAGCACCATTTCCAACATTCACCATCTGTAGACACAGTTAGCGCACATCTGACCATGTCTCCCTTACTCTCTACCCTTGATGAACAAGAACTGTAAGGGGCCTCAGAAAGCACCATTTCCAACATTCACCATCTGCAGACACAGTTAGCGCACATCCGACCATGTCTCCCTTACTTTCTACCCTTGATGAACAAGAACTGTAAGGAGCCTCAGAAAGCACCATTTCCAACATTCACCATCTGTAGACACAGTTAGCGCACATCTGACCATGTCTCCCTTACTTTCTACCCTTGATGAACAAGAACTGTATGGAGCCTCAGAAAGCACCATTTCCAACATTCACCATCTGTAGACACAGTTAGCGCACATCTGACAATGCCTCCCTTACTTTCTACCCTTGACGAACAAGAACTGTAAGGAGCCTCAGAAAGCACCATTTCCAACATTCACCATCTGTAGACATAGTTAGCGTACTGCTGTACACGTCTACGTTACTCAATACCCTAGGTGAAGGAGAACAGTAAGGAGCTCAGAAGGCACCATTTCCAACATTCACCATCTGTAGACACAGTTAGCGCACATCTGACCATGTCTCCCTTACTTTCTACCCTTGTTGTACAAGAACTGTATGGAGCCTCAGAAAGCACCATTTCCAACATTCACCATCTGTAGACATAGTTAGCGTACTGCTGTACACGTCTACGTTACTCAATACCCTAGGTGAAGGAGAACAGTAAGGAGCTCAGAAGGCACCATTTCCAACATTCACCATCTGTAGACACAGTTAGCGCACATCTGACCATGTCTCCCTTACTTTCTACCCTTGATGTACAAGAACTGTAAGGAGCCTCAGAAAGCACCATTTCCAACATTCACCATCTGTAGACACAGTTAGCGCACATCTGACCATGTCTCCCTTACTTTCTACCCTTGATGTACAAGAACTGTAAGGAGCCTCAGAAAGCACCATTTCCAACATTCACCATCTGTAGACATAGTTAGCGTACAGCTGTACACGTCTACCTTACTCACTACCCTAGGTGAAGGATAACAGTAAGGAGCTCAGAAGGCACCATTTCCAACATTCACCATCTGTAGACACAGTTAGCGCACATCTGACCATGTCTCCCTTACTTTCTACCCTTGATGTACAAGAACTGTAAGGAGCCTCAGAAAGCACCATTTCCAACATTCACCATCTGTAGACATAGTTAGCGTACTGCTGTACACGTCTACGTTACTCAATACCCTAGGTGAAGGAGAACTGTAAGGAGCTCAGAAGGCACCATTTCCAACATTCACCATCTGTAGACACAGTTAGCGCACATCTGACCATGTCTCCCTTACTTTCTACCCTTGATGAACAAGAACTGTAAGGAGCCTCAGAAAGCACCATTTCCAACATTCACCATCTGTAGACACAGTTAGCGCACATCTGACCATGTCTCCCTTACTTTCTACCCTTGATGTACAAGAACTGTAAGGAGCCTCAGAAAGCACCATTTCCAACATTCACCATCTGTAGACATAGTTAGCGTACTGCTGTACACGTCTACGTTACTCAATACCCTAGGTGAAGGAGAACAGTAAGGAGCTCAGAAGGCACCATTTCCAACATTCACCATCTGTAGACACAGTTAGCGCACATCTGACCATGTCTCCCTTACTTTCTACCCTTGATGTACAAGAACTGTAAGGAGCCTCAGAAAGCACCATTTCCAACATTCACCATCTGTAGACATAGTTAGCGTACAGCTGTACACGTCTACCTTACTCACTACCCTAGGTGAAGGAGAACAGTAAGGAGCTCAGAAGGCACCATTTCCAACATTCACCATCTGTAGACACAGTTAGCGCACATCTGACCATGTCTCCCTTACTTTCTACCCTTGATGTACAAGAACTGTAAGGAGCCTCAGAAAGCACCATTTCCAACATTCACCATCTGTAGACACAGTTAGCGCACATCTGACCATGTCTCCCTTACTTTCTACCCTTGATGAACAAGAACTGTATGGAGCCTCAGAAAGCACCATTTCCAACATTCACCATCTGTAGACACAGTTAGCGCACATCTGACAATGTCTCCCTTACTTTCTACCCTTGATGAACAAGAACTGTATGGAGCCTCAGAAAGCACCATTTCCAACATTCACCATCTGTAGACACAGTTAGCGCACATCTGACCATGTCTCCCTTACTTTCTACCCTTGATGAACAAGAACTGTAAGGAGCCTCAGAAAGCACCATTTCCAACATTCACCATCTGTAGACACAGTTAGCGCACATCTGACCATGTCTCCCTTACTTTCTACCCTTGATGAACAAGAACTGTAAGGGGCCTCAGAAAGCACCATTTCCAACATTCACCATCTGTAGACACAGTTAGCGCACATCTGACCATGTCTCCCTTACTTTCTACCCTTGATGAACAAGAACTGTATGGAGCCTCAGAAAGCACCATTTCCAACATTCACCATCTGTAGACACAGTTAGCGCACATCTGACCATGTCTCCCTTACTTTCTACCCTTGATGAACAAGAACTGTATGGAGCCTCAGAAAGCACCATTTCCAACATTCACCATCTGTAGACACAGTTAGCGCACATCTGACCATGTCTCCCTTACTTTCTACCCTTGATGAACAAGAACTGTATGGAGCCTCAGAAAGCACCATTTCCAACATTCACCATCTGTAGACACAGTTAGCGCACATCTGACCATGTCTCCCTTACTTTCTACCCTTGATGAACAAGAACTGTATGGAGCCTCAGAAAGCACCATTTCCAACATTCACCATCTGTAGACACAGTTAGCGCACATCTGACCATGTCTCCCTTACTTTCTACCCTTGATGAACAAGAACTGTAAGGAGCCTCAGAAAGCACCATTTCCAACATTCACCATCTGTAGACACAATTAGCGCACATCTGACCATGTCTCCCTTACTTTCTACCCTTGATGTACAAGAACTGTAAGGAGCCTCAGAAAGCACCATTTCCAACATTCACCATCTGTAGACACAGTTAGCGCACATCTGACCATGTCTCCCTTACTTTCTACCCTTGATGAACAAGAACTGTAAGGAGCCTCAGAAAGCACCATTTCCAACATTAACCATCTGTAGACACAGTTAGCGCACATCTGACCATGTCTCCCTTACTTTCTACCCTTGATGAACAAGAACTGTAAGGGGCCTCAGAAAGCACCATTTCCAACATTCACCATCTGCAGACACAGTTAGCGCACATCTGACCATGTCTCCCTTACTTTCTACCCTTGATGAACAAGAACTGTAAGGAGCCTCAGAAAGCACCATTTCCAATATTCACCATCTGTAGACACAGTTAGCGCACATCTGACCATGTCTCCCATACTTTCTACCCTTGATGAACATGAACTGTATGGAGCCTCAGAAAGCACCATTTCCAACATTCACCATCTGTACCCACAGTTAGCGCACATCTGACAATGTCTCCCTTACTTTCTACCCTTGACGAACAAGAACTGTAAGGAGCCTCAGAAAGCACCATTTCCAACATTCACCATCTGTAGACATAGTTAGCGTACTGCTGTACACGTCTACGTTACTCAATACCCTAGGTGAAGGAGAACAGTAAGGAGCTCAGAAGGCACCATTTCCAACATTCACCATCTGTAGACACAGTTAGCGCACATCTGACCATGTCTCCCTTACTTTCTACCCTTGATGTACAAGAACTGCAAGGAGCCTCAGAAAGCACCATTTCCAACATTCACCATCTGTAGACACAGTTAGCGCACATCTGACCATGTCTCCCTTACTTTCTACCCTTGATGAACAAGAACTGTATGGAGCCTCAGAAAGCACCATTTCCAACATTCACCATCTGTAGACACAGTTAGCGCATATCTGACAATGTATCCCTTACTTTCTACCCTTGATGAACAAGAACTGTATGGAGCCTCAGAAAGCACCATTTCCAACATTCACCATTTGTAGACACAGTTAGCGCACATCTGACCATGTCTCCCTTACTTTCTACCCTTGATGAACAAGAACTGTAAGGAGCCTCAGAAAGCACCATTTCCAACATTCACCATCTGTAGACACAGTTAGCGCACATCTGACCATGTCTCCCTTACTTTCTACCCTTGACGAACAAGAACTCTATGGAGCCTCAGAAAGCATCATTTCCAACATTCACCATCTGTAGACACAGTTAGCGCACATCTGACAATGTCTCCCTTACTTTCTACCCTTGATGAACAAGAACTGTAAGGAGCCTCAGAAAGCACCATTTCCAACATTCACCATCTGTAGACACAGTTAGCGCACATCTGACCATGTCTCCCTTACTTTCTACCCTTGATGAACAAGAACTGTATGGAGCCTCAGAAAGCACCATTTCCAACATTCACCATCTGTAGACACAGTTAGCGCATATCTGACAATGTCTCCCTTACTTTCTACCCTTGATGAACAAGAACTGTATGGAGCCTCAGAAAGCACCATTTCCAACATTCACCATCTGTAGACACAGTTAGCGCACATCTGACCATGTCTCCCTTACTTTCTACCCTTGATGAACAAGAACTGTAAGGAGCCTCAGAAAGCACCATTTCCAACATTCACCATCTGTAGACACAGTTAGCGCACATCTGACAATGTCTCCCTTACTTTCTACCCTTGATGTACAAGAACTGTAAGGAGCCTCAGAAAGCACCATTTCCAACATTCACCATCTGTAGACACAGTTAGCGCACATCTGACCATGTCTCCCTTACTTTCTACCCTTGTTGTACAAGAACTGTATGGAGCCTCAGAAAGCACCATTTCCAACATTCACCATCTGTAGACACAGTTAGCGCACATCTGACCATGTCTCTCTTACTTTCTACCCTTGATGAACAAGAACTGTAAGGAGCCTCAGAAAGCACCATTTCCAACCTTCACCATCTGTAGACACAGATTGCGCACATCTGACCATGTCTCCCTTACTTTCTACCATTGATGAACAAGAACTGTAAGGAGCCTCAGAAAGCACCATTTCCAACATTCACCATCTGTAGACATAGTTAGCGTACAGCTGTACACGTCTACGTTACTCAATACCCTAGGTGAAGGAGAACAGTAAGGAGCCCAGAAGGCACAATTTCCAACATTCACCATCTGTAGACACAGTTAGCGCACATCTGACCATGTCTCCCTTACTTTCTACCCTTGATGAACAAGAACTGTAAGGAGCCTCAGAAAGCACCATTTCCAACATTCACCATCTGTAGACATAGTTAGCGTACAGCTGTACACGTCTACGTTACTCAATACCCTAGGTGAAGGAGAACAGTAAGGAGCTCAGAAGGCACCATTTCCAACATTCACCATATGTAGACACAGTTAGCGCACATCTGACCATGTCTCCCTTACTTTCTACCCTTGATGAACAAGAACTGTAAGGAGCCTCAGAAAGCACCATTTCCAACATTCACCATCTGTAGACATAGTTAGCGTACAGCTGTACACGTCTACGTTACTCAATACCCTAGGTGAAGGAGAACAGTAAGCAGCTCAGAAGGCACCATTTCCAACATTCACCATCTGTAGACACAGTTAGCGCACATCTGACCATGTCTCCCTTACTTTCTACCCTTGATGTACAAGAACTGTAAGGAGCCTCAGAAAGCACCATTTCCAACATTCACCATCTGTAGACACAGTTAGCGCACATCTGACCATGTCTCCCTTACTTTCTACCCTTGATGAACAAGAACTGTATGGAGCCTCAGAAAGCACCATTTCCAACATTCACCATCTGTAGACACAGTTAGCGCACATCTGACAATGTCTCCCTTACTTTCTACCCTTGATGAATAAGAACTGTATGGAGCCTCAGAAAGCACCATTTCCAACATTCACCATCTGTAGACACAGTTAGCGCACATCTGACAATGTCTCCCTTACTTTCTACCCTTGATGTACAAGAACTGTAAGGAGCCTCAGAAAGCACCATTTCCAACATTCACCATCTGTAGACACAGTTAGCGCACATCTGACCATGTCTCCCTTACTTTCTACCCTTGATGAATAAGAACTGTATGGAGCCTCAGAAAGCACCATTTCCAACATTCACCATCTGTAGACACAGTTAGCGCACATCTGACAATGTCTCCCTTACTTTCTACCCTTGACGAACAAGAACTGTAAGGAGCCTCAGAAAGCACCATTTCCAACATTCACCATCTGTAGACATAGTTAGCGTACAGCTGTACACATCTACCTTACTCACTACCCTAGGTGAAGAGAACAGTAAGGAGCTCAGAAGGCACCATTTCCAACATTCACCATCTGTAGACACAATTAGCGCACATCTGACCATGTCTCCCTTACTTTCTACCCTTGATGTACAAGAACTGTAAGGAGCCTCAGAAAGCACCATTTCCAACATTCACCATCTGTAGACACAGTTAGCGCACATCTGACCATGTCTCCCTTACTTTCTGCCCTTGATGAACAAGAACTGTATGGAGCCTCAGAAAGCACCATTTCCAACATTCACCATCTGTAGACACAGTTAGCGCACATCTGACCATGTCTCCCTTACTTTCTACCCTTGATGAACAAGAACTGTAAGGAGCCTCAGAAAGCACCATTTCCAACATTCACCATCTGTAGACATAGTTAGCGTACAGCTGTACACGTCTACGTTACTCAATACCCTAGGTGAAGGAGAACAGTAAGGAGCTCAGAAGGCACCATTTCCAACATTCACCATATGTAGACACAGTTGGCGCACATCTGACCATGTCTCTCTTACTTTCTACCCTTGATGAACAAGAACTGTAAGGAGCCTCAGAAAGCACCATTTCCAACATTCACCATCTGTAGACACAGTTAGCGCACATCTGACCATGTCTCCCTTACTTTCTACCCTTGACGAACAAGAACTCTATGGAGCCTCAGAAAGCACCATTTCCAACATTCACCATCTGTAGACACAGTTAGCGCACATCTGACAATGTCTCCCTTACTTTCTACCCTTGATGAACAAGAACTGTAAGGAGCCTCAGAAAGCACCATTTCCAACATTCACCATCTGTAGACACAGTTAGCGCACATCTGACCATGTCTCCCTTACTTTCTACCCTTGATGAACAAGAACTGTATGGAGCCTCAGAAAGCACCATTTCCAACATTCACCATCTGTAGACACAGTTAGCGCACATCTGACAATGTCTCCCTTACTTTCTACCCTTGATGAACAAGAACTGTATGGAGCCTCAGAAAGCACCATTTCCAACATTCACCATCTGTAGACACAGTTAGCGCACATCTGACCATGTCTCCCTTACTTTCTACCCTTGATGAACAAGAACTGTAAGGAGCCTCAGAAAGCACCATTTCCAACATTCACCATCTGTAGACACAGTTAGCGCACATCTGACAATGTCTCCCTTACTTTCTACCCTTGATGTACAAGAACTGTAAGGAGCCTCAGAAAGCACCATTTCCAACATTCACCATCTGTAGACACAGTTAGCGCACATCTGACAATGTCTCCCTTACTTTCTACCCTTGATGAACAAGAACTGTATGGAGCCTCAGAAAGCACCATTTCCAACATTCACCATCTGTAGACACAGTTAGCGCACATCTGACCATGTCTCTCTTACTTTCTACCCTTGATGAACAAGAACTGTAAGGAGCCTCAGAAAGCACCATTTCCAACCTTCACCATCTGTAGACACAGATTGCGCACATCTGACCATGTCTCCCTTACTTTCTACCCTTGATGAACAAGAACTGTAAGGAGCCTCAGAAAGCACCATTTCCAACATTCACCATCTGTAGACATAGTTAGCGTACAGCTGTACACGTCTACGTTACTCAATACCCTAGGTGAAGGAGAACAGTAAGGAGCCCAGAAGGCACAATTTCCAACATTCACCATCTGTAGACACAGTTAGCGCACATCTGACCATGTCTCCCTTACTTTCTACCCTTGATGAACAAGAACTGTAAGGAGCCTCAGAAAGCACCATTTCCAACATTCACCATCTGTAGACATAGTTAGCGTACAGCTGTACACGTCTACGTTACTCAATACCCTAGGTGAAGGAGAACAGTAAGGAGCTCAGAAGGCACCATTTCCAACATTCACCATATGTAGACACAGTTAGCGCACATCTGACCATGTCTCCCTTACTTTCTACCCTTGATGAACAAGAACTGTAAGGAGCCTCAGAAAGCACCATTTCCAACATTCACCATCTGTAGACATAGTTAGCGTACAGCTGTACACGTCTACGTTACTCAATACCCTAGGTGAAGGAGAACAGTAAGGAGCCTCAGAAAGCACCATTTCCAACATTCACCATCTGTAGACACAGTTAGCGCACATCTGACCATGTCTCCCTTACTTTCTACCCTTGATGAACAAGAACTGTATGGAGCCTCAGAAAGCACCATTTCCAACATTCACCATCTGTAGACACAGTTAGCGCACATCTGACAATGTCTCCCTTACTTTCTACCCTTGATGAATAAGAACTGTATGGAGCCTCAGAAAGCACCATTTCCAACATTCACCATCTGTAGACACAGTTAGCGCACATCTGACAATGTCTCCCTTACTTTCTACCCTTGATGTACAAGAACTGTAAGGAGCCTCAGAAAGCACCATTTCCAACATTCACCATCTGTAGACACAGTTAGCGCACATCTGACCATGTCTCCCTTACTTTCTACCCTTGATGAATAAGAACTGTGTGGAGCCTCAGAAAGCACCATTTCCAACATTCACCATCTGTAGACACAGTTAGCGCACATCTGACAATGTCTCCCTTACTTTCTACCCTTGACGAACAAGAACTGTAAGGAGCCTCAGAAAGCACCATTTCCAACATTCACCATCTGTAGACATAGTTAGCGTACAGCTGTACACATCTACCTTACTCACTACCCTAGGTGAAGGAGAACAGTAAGGAGCTCAGAAGGCACCATTTCCAACATTCACCATCTGTAGACACAATTAGCGCACATCTGACCATGTCTCCCTTACTTTCTACCCTTGATGTACAAGAACTGTAAGGAGCCTCAGAAAGCACCATTTCCAACATTCACCATCAGTAGACACAGTTAGCGCACATCTGACCATGTCTCCCTTACTTTCTACCCTTGATGAACAAGAACTGTATGGAGCCTCAGAAAGCACCATTTCCAACATGCACCATCTGTAGACACAGTTAGCGCACATCTGACCATGTCTCCCTTACTTTCTACCCTTGATGAACAAGAACTGTAAGGAGCCTCAGAAAGCACCATTTCCAACATTCACCATCTGTAGACATAGTTAGCGTACAGCTGTACACGTCTACGTTACTCAATACCCTAGGTGAAGGAGAACAGTAAGGAGCTCAGAAGGCACCATTTCCAACATTCACCATATGTAGACACAGTTGGCGCACATCTGACCATGTCTCTCTTACTTTCTACCCTTGATGAACAAGAACTGTAAGGAGCCTCAGAAAGCACCATTTCCAACATTCACCATCTGTAGACACAGATTGCGCACATCTGACCATGTCTCCCTTACTTTCTACCCTTGATGAACAAGAACTGTAAGGAGCCTCAGAAAGCACCATTTCCAACATTCACCATCTGTAGACATAGTTAGCGTACAGCTGTACACGTCTACGTTACTCAATACCCTAGGTGAAGGAGAACAGTAAGGAGCTCAGAAGGCACCATTTCCAACATTCACCATCTGTAGACACAGTTAGCGCACATCTGACCATGTCTCCCTTACTTTCTACCCTTGATGAACAAGAACTGTAAGGAGCCTCAGAAAGCACCATTTCCAACATTCACCATCTGTAGACATAGTTAGCGTACAGCTGTACACGTCTACGTTACTCAATACCCTAGGTGAAGGAGAACAGTAAGGAGCTCAGAAGGCACCATTTCCAACATTCACCATATGTAGACACAGTTAGCGCACATCTGACCATGTCTCCCTTACTTTCTACCCTTGATGAACAAGAACTGTAAGGAGCCTCAGAAAGCACCATTTCCAACATTCACAATCTGTAGACACAGATTGCGCACATCTGACCATGTCTCCCTTACTTTCTACCCTTGATGAACAAGAACTGTAAGGAGCCTCAGAAAGCACCATTTCCAACATTCACCATCTGTAGACATAGTTAGCGTACAGCTGTACACGTCTACGTTACTCAATACCCTAGGTGAAGGAGAACAGTAAGGAGCTCAGAAGGCACCATTTCCAACATTCACCATCTGTAGACACAGTTAGCGCACATCTGACCATGTCTCCCTTACTTTCTACCCTTGATGAACAAGAACTGTAAGGAGCCTCAGAAAGCACCATTTCCAACATTCACCATCTGTAGACATAGTTAGCGTACAGCTGTACACGTCTACGTTATTCAATAAACTAGGTGAAGGAGAACAGTAAGGAGCTCAGAAGGCACCATTTCCAACATTCACCATATGTAGACACAGTTAGCGCACATCTGACCATGTCTCCCTTACTTTCTACCCTTGATGAACAAGAACTGTAAGGAGCCTCAGAAAGCACCATTTCCAACATTCACCATCTGTAGACATAGTTAGCGTACAGCTGTACACGTCTACGTTACTCAATACCCTAGGTGAAGGAGAACAGTAAGGAGCTCAGAAGGCACCATTTCCAACATTCACCATCTGTAGACACAGTTAGCGCACATCTGACCATGTCTCCCTTACTTTCTACCCTTGATGAACAAGAACTGTAAGGAGCCTCAGAAAGCACCATTTCCAACATTCACCATCTGTAGACACAGTTAGCGCACATCTGATCATGTCTCCCTTACTTTCTACCCTTGATGAACGAGAACTGTAAGGAGCCTCAGAAAGCACCATTTCCAACATTCACCATCTGTAGACACAGTTAGCGCACATCTGACCATGTCTCCCTTACTTTCTACCCTCGATGAACAAGAACTGTAAGGAGCCTCAGAAAGCACCATTTCCAACATTAACCATCTGTAGACACAGTTAGCGCACATCTGACCATGTCTCCCTTACTTTCTACTCTTGATGAACAAGTACTGTAAGGGGCCTCAGAAAGCACCATTTCCAACATTCACCATCTGCAGACACAGTTAGCGCACATCTGACCATGTCTCCCTTACTTTCTACCCTTGATGAACAAGAACTGTAAGGAGCCTCAGAAAGCACCATTTCCAACATTCACCATCTGTAGACACAGTTAGCGCACATCTGACCATGTCTCCCTTACTTTCTACCCTTGATGAACAAGAACTGTAAGGAGCCTCAGAAAGCACCATTTCCAACATTCACCATCTGTAGACACAGTTAGCGCACATCTGACCATGTCTCCCTTACTTTCTACCCTTGATGAACAAGAACTGTAAGGAGCCTCAGAAAGCACCATTTCCAACATTCACCATCTGTAGACATAGTTAGCGTACTGCTGTACACGTCTACCTTACTCACTACCCTAGGTGAAGGAGAACAGTAAGGAGCTCAGAAGGCACCATTTCCAACATTCACCATCTGTAGACACAATTAGCGCACATCTGACCATGTCTCCCTTACTTTCTACCCTTGATGTACAAGAACTGTAAGGAGCCTCAGAAAGCACCATTTCCAACATTCACCATCTGTAGACACAGTTAGCGCACATCTGATCATGTCTCCCTTACTTTCTACCCTTGATGAACAAGAACTGTAAGGAGCCTCAGAAAGCACCATTTCCAACATTCACCATCTGTAGACACAGATTGCGCACATCTGACCATGTCTCCCTTACTTTCTACCCTTGATGAACAAGAACTGTAAGGAGCCTCAGAAAGCACCATTTCCAACATTCACCATCTGTAGACACAGTTAGCCCACATCTGACCATGTCTCCCTTACTTTCTACCCTTGATGAACAAGAACTGTAAGGAGCCTCAGAAAGCACCATTTCCAACATTAACCATCTGTAGACACAGTTAGCGCACATCTGACCATGTCTCCCTTACTTTCTACTCTTGATGAACAAGAACTATAAGGAGCCACAGAAAGCACCTTTTCCAACGTTCACCATCTGTAGACACAGTTAGCGCACATCTGACCATGTCTCCCTTACATTCTACCCTTGATGAACAAGAACTGTAAGGAGCCTCAGAAAGCACCATTTCTAACATTAACCATCTGTAGACACAGTTAGCGCACATCTGACCATGTCTCCCTCACTTTCTACTCTTGATGAACAAGAACTATAAGGAGCCACAGAAAGCACCTTTTCCAACGTTCACCATCTGTAGACACAGTTAGCGCACATCTGACCATGTCTCCCTTACTTTGTACCCTTGATGAACAAGAACTGTAAGGAGCCTCAGAAAGGACCATTTCCGACTTTCACCATCTGTAGACATAGTTAGCGTACAGCTGTACACGTCTACCTTACTCACTACCCTAGGTGAAGGAGAACAGTAAGGAGCTCAGAAGGCACCATTTCCAACATTCACCATCTGTAGACACAGTTAGCGCACATCTGACCATGTCTCCCTTACTTTCTACCCTTGATGAACAACAACTGTAAGGGGCCTCAGAAAGCACCATTTCCAACATTCACCATCTGTAGACACAGTTAGCGCACATCTGACCATGTCTCCCTTACTTTCTACCCTTGATGAACAAGAACTGTAAGGAGCCTCAGAAAGCACCATTTCCAACATTCACCATCTGTAGACACAGTTAGCGCACATCTGACCATGTCTCCCTTACTTTCTACCCTTGATGAACAAGAACTGTAAGGAGCCTCAGAAAGCACCATTTCCAACATTCACCATCTGTAGACACAGTTAGCGCACATCTGACCATGTCTCCCTTACTTTCTACCCTTGATGTACAAGAACTGTAAGGAGCCTCAGAAAGCACCATTTCCAACATTCACCATCTGTAGACACAGTTAGCGCACATCTGACCATGTCTCCCTTACTTTCTACCCTTGATGAACAAGAACTGTAAGGAGCCTCAGAAAGCACCATTTCCAACATTCACCATCTGTAGACACAGTTAGCGCACATCTGACCATGTCTCCCTTACTTTCTACCCTTGATGTACAAGAACTGTAAGGAGCCTCAGAAAGCACCATTTCCAACATTCACCATCTGTAGACACAGTTAGCGCACGTCTGACCATGTCTCCCTTACTTTCTACCCTTGATGAACAAGAACTGTAAGGAGCCTCAGAAAGCACCATTTCCAACATTCACCATCTGTAGACACAGTTAGCGCACATCTGACCATGTCTCCCTTACTTTCTACTCTTGATGAACAAGAACTATAAGGAGCCACAGAAAGCACCTTTTCCAACGTTCACCATCTGTAGACACAGTTAGCGCACATCTGACCATGTCGCCCTTACTTTGTACCCTTGATGAACAAGAACTGTAAGGAGCCTCAGAAAGGACCATTTCCAACTTTCACCATCTGTAGACATAGTTAGCGTACAGCTGTACACGTCTACCTTCCTCACTACCCTAGGTGAAGGAGAACAGTAAGGAGCTCAGAAGGCACCATTTCCAACATTCACCATCTGTAGACACAGTTAGCGCACATCTGACCATTTCTCCCTTACTTTCTACCCTTGATGAACAAGAACTGTAAGGAGCCTCAGAAAGCACCATTTCCAACATTCACCATCTGTAGACACAGTTAGCGCACATCTGACCATGTCTCCCTTACTTTCTACCCTTGATGAACAAGAACTGTAAGGGGCCTCAGAAAGCACCATTTCCAACATTCACCATCTGTAGACACAGTTAGCGCACATCTGACCATGTCTCCCTTACTTTCTACCCTTGATGTACAAGAACTGTAAGGAGCCTCAGAGAGCACCATTTCCAACATTCACCATCTGTAGACACAGTTAGCGCACATCTGACCATGTCTCCCTTACTTTCTACCTTGATGAACAAGAACTGTAAGGGGCCTCAGAAAGCACCATTTCAGACATTCACCATCTGTAGACACAGTTAGCGCACATCTGACCATGTCTCCCTTACTTTCTACCCTTGATGAACAAGAACTGTAAGGAGCCTCACAAAGCACCATTTCCAACATTCACCATCTGTAGACACAGTTAGCGCACATCTGACCATGTCTCCCTTACTTTCTACCCTTGATGAACAAGAACTGTAAGGAGCCTCAGAAAGCACCGTTTCCAACATTCACCATCTGTAGACACAGTTAGCGCACATCTGACCATGTCTCCCTTACTTTCTACCCTTGATGTACAAGAACTGTAAGGAGCCTCAGAAAGCACCATTTCCAACATTCACCATCTGTAGACACAGTTAGCGCACATCTGACCATGTCTCCCTTACTTTCTACCCTTGATGAACAAGAACTGTAAGGAGCCTCACAAAGCACCATTTCCAACATTCACCATCTGTAGACACAGTTAGCGCACATCTGACCATGTCTCCCTTACTTTCTACCCTTGATGAACAAGAACTGTAAGGAGCCTCAGAAAGCACCATTTCCAACATTCACCATCTGTAGACACAGTTAGCGCACATCTGACCATGTCTCCCTTACTTTCTACCCTTGATGTACAAGAACTGTAAGGAGCCTCAGAAAGCACCATTTCCAACATTCACCATCTGTAGACACAGTTAGCGCACATCTGACCATGTCTCCCTTACTTTCTACCCTTGATGAACAAGAACTTTAAGGAGCCTCAGAAAGCACCATTTCCAACATTCACCATCTGTAGACACAGTTAGCGCACATCTGACCATGTCTCCCTTACTTTCTACCCTTGATGAACAAGAACTGTAAGGAGCCTCACAAAGCACCATTTCCAACATTCACCATCTGTAGACACAGTTAGCGCACATCTGACCATGTCTCCCTTACTTTCTACCCTTGATGAACAAGAACTGTATGGAGCCTCAGAAAGCACCATTTCCAACATTCACCATCTGTGGACACAGTTAGCGCACATCTGACCATGTCTCCCTTACTTTCTACCCTTGATGAACAAGAACTGTAAGGAGCCTCAGAAAGCACCATTTCCAACATTCACCATCTGTAGACATAGTTAGCGTACAGCTGTACACGTCTACGTTACTCAATACCCTAGGTGACGGAGAACAGTAAGGAGCTCAGAAGGCACCATTTCCAACATTCACCATATGTAGACACAGTAAGCGCACATCTGACCATGTCTCCCTTACTTTCTACCCTTGATGAACAAGAACTGTAAGGACCTCAGATTGCACCATTTCCAACATTCACCATCTGTAGACACAGTTAGCGCACATCTGACCATGTCTCCCTTACTTTCTACCCTTGATGAACAAGAACTGTAAGGAGCCTCAGAAAGCACCATTTCCAGCATTCACCATCTGCAGACACAGTTAGCGCACATCTGATCATGTCTCCCTTACTTTCTACCCTTGATGAACAAGAACTTTAAGGAGCCTCAGAAAGCACCATTTCCAACATTCACCATCTGTAGACACAGTTAGCGCACATCTGACCATGTCTCCCTTACTTTCTACCCTTGATGAACAAGAACTGTAAGGAGCCTCAGAAAGCACCATTTCCAACATTCACCATCTGTAGACACAGTTAGCGCACATCTGACCATGTCTCCCTTACTTTCTACCCTTGATGAACAAGAACTGTAAGGAGCCTCAGAAAGCACCATTTCCAGCATTCACCATCTGCAGACACAGTTAGCGCACATCTGATCATGTCTCCCTTACTATCTACCCTTGATGAACAAGAACTGTAAGGAGCCTCAGAAAGCACCATTTCCAACATTCACCATCTGTAGACATAGTTAGCGTACAGCTGTACACGTCTACGTTACTCAATACCCTAGGTGAAGGAGAACAGTAAGGAGCTCAGAAGGCACCATTTCCAACATTCACCATATGTAGACACAGTAAGCGCACATCTGACCATGTCTCCCTTACTTTCTACCCTTGATGAACAAGAACTGTAAGGACCTCAGATTGCACCATTTCCAACATTCACCATCTGCAGACACAGTTAGCGCACATCTGACAATGTCTCCCTTACTTTCTACCCTTGACGAACAAGAACTGTAAGGAGCCTCAGAAAGCACCATTTCCAACATTCACCATCTGTAGACATAGTTAGCGTACTGCTGTACACGTCTACGTTACTCACTACCCTAGGTGAAGGAGAACAGTAAGGAGCTCAGAAGGCACCATTTCCAACATTCACCATCTGTGGACACAATTAGCGCACATCTGACCATGTCTCCCTTACTTTCTACCCTTGATGAACAAGAACTGTAAGGACCTCAGAAAGCACCATTTCCAACATTCACCATCTGTAGACACAGTTAGCGCACATCTGACCATGTCTCCCTTACTTTCTACACTTGATGAACAAGAACTTTAAGGAGCCTCAGAAAGCACCATTTCCAACATTCACCATCTGTAGACACAGTTAGCGCACATCTGACCATGTCTCCCTTACTTTCTACCCTTGATGAACAAGAACTGTAAGGAGCCTCACAAAGCACCATTTCCAACATTCACCATCTGTAGACACAGTTAGCGCACATCTGACCATGTCTCCCTTACTTTCTACCCTTGATGAACAAGAACTGTAAGGAGCCTCAGAAAGCACAATTTCCAACATTCACCATCTGTAGACACAGTTAGCGCACATCTGACAATGTCTCCCTTACTTTCTACCCTTGACGAACAAGAACTGTAAGGAGCCTCAGAAAGCACCATTTCCAACATTCACCATCTGTAGACATAGTTAGCGTACAGCTGTACACGTCTACGTTACTCACTACCCTAGGTGAAGGAGAACAGTAAGGAGCTCAGAAGGCACCATTTCCAACATTCACCATCTGTAGACACAATTAGCGCACATCTGACCATGTCTCCCTTACTTTCTACCCTTGATGTACAAGAACTGTAAGGAGCCTCAGAAAGCACCATTTCCAACATTCACCATCTGTAGACACAGTTAGCGGACATCTGACCATGTCTCCCTTACTTTCTACCCTTGATGAACAAGAACTGTAAGGGGCATCAGAAAGCACCATTTCCAACATTCACCATCTGCAGACACAGTTAGCGCACATCTGATCATGTCTCCCTTACTTTCTACCCTTGATGAACAAGAACTGTAAGGATCCTCAGAAAGCACCATTTCCAACATTCACCATCTGTAGACACAGATTGCGCCCATCTGACCATGTCTCCCTTACTTTCTACCCTTGATGAACAAGAACTGTAAGGAGCCTCAGAAAGCACCATTTCCAACATTCACCATCTGTAGACACAGTTAGCGCACATCTGACCATGTCTCCCTTACTTTCTACCCTTGATGAACAAGAACTGTAAGGAGCCTCAGAAAGCACCATTTCCAAGATTAACCATCTGTAGACACAGTTAGCGCACATCTGACCATGTCTCCCTTACTTTCTACTCTTGATGAACAAGAACTATAAGGAGCCACAGAAAGCACCTTTTCCAACGTTCACCATCTGTAGACACAGTTAGCGCACATCTGACCATGTCTCCCTTACTTTGTACCCTTGATGAACAAGAACTGTAAGGAGCCTCAGAAAGCACCATTTCCAACATTCACCATCTGTAGACATAGTTAGCGTACAGCTGTACACGTCTACCTTACTCACAACCCTAGGTGAAGGAGAACAGTAAGGAGCTCTGAAGGCACCATTTCCAACATTCACCATCTGTAGACACAGTTAGCGCACATCTGACCATGTCTCCCTTACTTTCTACCCTTGATGAACAAGAACTGTAAGGAGCCTCAGAAAGCACCTTTTCCAACATTCACCATCTGTAGACACAGTTAGCGCACATCTGACCATGTCTCCCTTACTTCCTACCCTTGATGAACAAGAACTGTAAGGAGCCTCAGAAAGGACCATTTCCAACTTTCACCATCTGTAGACATAGTTAGCGTACAGCTGTACACGTCTACCTTACTCACTACCCTAGGTGAAGGAGAACAGTAAGGAGCTCAGAAGGCACCATTTCCAACATTCACCATCTGTAGACACAGTTAGCGCACATCTGACCATTTCTCCCTTACTTTCTACCCTTGATGAACAAGAACTGTAAGGAGCCTCAGAAAGCACCATTTCCAACATTCAACATCTGTAGACACAGTTAGCGCACATCTGACCATGTCTCCCTTACTTTCTACCCTTGATGAACAAGAACTGTAAGGAGCCTCAGAAAGCACCATTTCCAACATTCACCATCTGTAGACACAGTTAGTGCACATCTGACCATGTCTCCATTACTTTCTACCCTTGATGAACAAGAACTGTAAGGAGCCTCAGAAAGCACCATTTCCAACATTCACCATCTGTAGACACAGTTAGCGAACATCTGACCATGTCTCCCTTACTTTCTACCCTTGATGAACAAGAACTGTATGAGCCTCAGAAAGCACCATTTCCAACATTCACCATCTGTAGGTATAGTTAGCGTACAGCTGTACACGTCTACCTTACTCACTACCCTAGGTGAAGGAGAACAGTAAGGAGCTCAGAAGGCACCATTTCCAACATTCACCTTCTGTAGAAACAGTTAGCGCACATCTGACCATGTCTCCCTTACTTTCTACCCTTGATGAACAAGAACTGTAAGGAGCCTCAGAAAGCACCATTTCCAACATTCACCATCTGTAGACACAGTTAGCGCACATCTGACCATGTCTCCCTTACTTTCTACCCTTGATGAAGAAGAACTGTAAGGAGCCTCAGAAAGCACCATTTCCAACATTCACCATCTGTAGACACAGTTAGCGCACATCTGACCATGTCTCCCTTACTTTCTACCCTTGATGAACAAGAACTGTAAGGAGCCTCAGAATGCACCATTTCCAACATTCACCATCTGTAGACACAGTTAGCGCACATCTGACCATGTCTCCCTTACTTTCTACCCTCGATGAACAAGAACTGTAAGGAGCCTCAGAAAGCACCATTTCCAACATTCACCATCTGTAGACACAGTTAGCGCACATCTGACCATGTCTCCCTTACTTTCTACCCTTGATGAACAAGAACTGTAAGGAGCCTCAGAAAGCACCATTTCCAACATTCACCATCTGTAGACATAGTTAGCGTACAGCTGTACACGTCTACCTTACTCACTACCCTAGGTGAAGGAGAACAGTAAGGACCTCAGAAGGCACCATTTCCAACATTCACCATGAGTAGACACAGTTAGCGCACATCTGACCATGTCCCCCTTACTTTCTACCCTTGATGAACAAGAACAGTAAGGAGCCTCAGAAAGCACCATTTCCAACATTCACCATCTGTAGACACAGTTAGCGCACATCTGACCATGTCTTACTTACTTTCTACCCTTGATGAACAAGAACTGTAAGGAGCCTCAGAAAGCACCATTTCCAACATTCACCATCTGTAGACACAGTTAGCGCACATCTGACAATGTCTCCCTTACTTTCTACCCTTGACGAACAAGAACTGTAAGGAGCCTCAGAAAGCACCATTTCCAACATTCACCATCTGTAGACATAGTTAGCGTACTGCTGTACACGTCTACCTTACTCACTACCCTAGGTGAAGGAGAACAGTAAGGAGCTCAGAAGGCACCATTTCCAACATTCACCATCTGTAGACACAATTAGCGCACATCTGACCATGTCTCCCTTACTTTCTACCCTTGATGTACAAGAACTGTAAGGAGCCTCAGAAAGCACCATTTCCAACATTCACCATCTGTAGACACAGTTAGCGCACATCTGACCATGTCTCCCTTACTTTCTACCCTTGATGAACAAGAAGTGTAAGGAGCCTCAGAAAGCACCATTTCCAACATTCACCATCTGTACACATAGTTAGCGTACAGCTGTACACGTCTACCTAACTCACTACCCTAGGTGAAGGAGAACAGTAAGGAGCTCAGAAGGCACCATTTCCAATATTCACCATCTGTAGACATAGTTAGCGAACAGCTATACATGTCTCCCTTACTTTCTACTCTTGGTGAAGGAGAACTGTAGGGAGCTGCAGAAAGCTCCATTTCCTATATTCGCAATCTTTAGACATAGTTAGCGCACACCTGATCTATCCTCCCTTACTTTCTACGCTTGATGAAGGAGAACTGTAAGGAGCCTCAGAGAGCATCATTTCCTACATTCACCATCTGTAGACATTACTAGCGCACAGCTGCACATGTCTCCTTTCCTTTCTACCCTAGGTGAAGGAGGACTGTAAGGAGCTGCAGAAAGCACCATTTTCAACATTCACCATCTGTAGACATCGTTAGCACAAATCTGACCATGTCTCCCTTACTTTCTACCCTTGATGAACAAGAACTGTAAGGAGCCTCAGAAAGCACCATTTCCAACATTCACCATCTGTAGATACAGTTAGTGCACATGTGACCATGTCTCCCTTACTTTCTACCCTTGATGAACAAGAACTGTAAGGAGCCTCAGAAAGCACCATTTCCAACATTCACCATCTGTAGACACAGTTAGCGCACATCTGACTATGTCTCCCTTACTTTCTACCCTTGATGAACAAGAACTGTAAGGAGCCTCAGAAAGCACCATTTCTAACATTCACCAACTGTAGACAAAGTTAGCGCACATCTGACCATGTCTACCTTACTTTCTACCCTTGATGAACAAGAACTGTAAGGAGCCTCAGAAAGCACCATTTCCAACATTCACCATCTGTAGACATAGTTAGCGTACAGCTGTACACGTCTACCTTACTCACTACCCTAGGTGAAGGAGAACAGTAAGGAACTCAGAAGGCACCATTTCCAACATTCACCATCTGTAGACACAGTTAGCGCACATCTGACCATGTCTCCATTACTTTCTACCCTTGATGAACAAGAACTGTAAGGAGCCTCAGAAAGCACCATTTCCAACATTCACCATCTGCAGACACAGTTAGCGCACATCTGATCATGTCTCCCTTACTTTCTACCCTTGATGAACAAGAACTGTAAGGAGCCTCAGAAAGCACCATTTCCAACATTCACCGTCTGTAGACACAGTTAGCGCACATCTGACCATGTCTCCCTTACTTTCTACCCTTGATGAACAAGAACTGTAAGGAGCCTCAGAAAGCACCATTTCCAACATTCACCATCTGTACACATAGTTAGCGTACAGCTGTACACGTCTACCTTACTCACTACCCTAGGTGAAGGAGATCAGTAAGGAGCTCAGAAGGCACCATTTCCAATATTCACCATCTGTAGACATAGTTAGCGAACAGCTATACATGTCTCCCTTACTTTCTACTCTTGGTGAAGGAGAACTGTAGGGAGCTGCAGAAAGCTCCATTTCCTATATTCGCAATCTTTAGACATAGTTAGCGCACACCTGATCTTTTCTCCCTTACTTTCTACGCTTGATGAAGGAGAACTGTAAGGAGCCTCAGAGAGCATCATTTCCTACATTCACCATCTGTAGACATTACTAGCGCACAGCTGCACATGTCTCCTTTCCTTTCTACCCTAGGTGAAGGAGGACTGTAAGGAGCTGCAGAAAGCACCATTTTCAACATTCACCAACTGTAGACATCGTTAGCACAAATCTGACCATGTCTCCCTTACTTTCTACCCTTGATGAACAAGAACTGTAAGGAGCCTCAGAAAGCACCATTTCCAACATTCACCATCTGTAGATACAGTTAGTGCACATCTGACCATGTCTCCCTTACTTTCTACCCTTGATGAACAAGAACTGTAAGGAGCCTCAGAAAGCACCATTTCCAACATTCACCATCTGTAGACACAGTTAGCGCACATCTGACCATGTCTCCCTTACTTTCTACCCTTGATGAACAAGAACTGTAAGGAGCCTCAGAAAGCACCATTTCCAACATTCACCATCTGTAGACACAGTTAGCGCACATCTGACCATGTCTCCCTTACTTTCTACCCTTGATGAACAAGAACTGTAAGGAGCCTCAGAAAGCACCATTTCCAACATTCACCATCTGTAGACACAGTTAGCGCACATCTGACCATGTCTCCCTTACTTTCTACCCTTGATGAACAAGAACTGTAAGGAGCCTCAGAAAGCACCATTTCCAACATTCAACATCTGTAGACACAGTTAGCGCACATCTGACCATGTCTCCCTTACTTTCTACCCTTGATGAACAAGAACTGTAAGGAGCCTCAGAAAGAACCATTTCCAACATTCACCATCTGTAGACACAGTTAGCGCACATCTGACCATGTCTCCCTTACTTTCTAGCCTTGATGAACAAGAACTGTAAGGAGCCTCAGAAAGCACCTTTTCCAACGCTCACCATCTGTAGACACAGTTAGCGCACATCTGACCATGTCTCCCTTACTTTCTACCCTTGATGAACAAGAACTGTAAGGAGCCTCAGAAAGGACCATTTCCAACATTCACCATCTGTAGACATAGTTAGCGTACAGCTGTACACGTCTACCTTACTCACTACCCTAGGTGAAGGAGAACAGTAAGGAGCTCAGAAGGCACCATTTCCAACATTCACCATCTGTAGACACAGTTAACGACAATCTGACCATGTCTCCCTTACTTTCTACCCTTGATGAACAAGAACTGTAAGGAGCCTCAGAAAGCACCATTTCCAACATTCACCATCTGTAGACATATTTAGCGTACAGCTGTACATGTCTACCTTACTCACTACCCTAGGTGAAGGAGAACGGTGAGCAGCTCAGAAGGCACCATTTCCAACATTCACCATCTGTAGACACAGTTAGCGCACATCAGACCATGTCTCCCTTACTTTCTACCCTTGATGAACAAGAACTGTAGGGAGCCTCAGAAAGCACCATTTCCAACATTCACCATCTGTAGACACAGTTAGCGCACATCTGACCATGTCTCCCTTACTTTCTACCCTTGATGAACAAGAACTGTAAGGAGCCTCAGAAAGCACCATTTCCAACATTCACCATCTGTAGATATAGTTAGCGTACAGCTGTAAACGTCTACCTTACTCACTACCCTAGGTGAAGGAGAACAGTAGGGAGCTCAGAAGGCACCATTTCCAACATTCACCTTCTGTAGACACAGTTAGCGCACATCTGACCATGTCTCCCTTACTTTCTACCCTTGATGAACAATAACTGTAAGGATCCTCAGAAAGCACCATTTCCAACATTCACCATCTGTAAACACAGTTAGCGCACATCTGACCATGTCTCCCTTACTTTCTACCCTTGATGAACAGGAACTGTAAGGAGCCTCAGAAAGCACCATTTCCAACATTCACCATCTGTAGACATAGTTAGCGTACAGCTGTACACGTCTACCTTATTCACTACCCTAGGTGAAGGAGAACAGTAAGGAGCTCAGAAGGCACCATTTCCAACATTCACCATATGTAGACACAGTTAGTGCACATCTGGCCATGTCTCGCTTACTTTCTACCCTTGATGACAAGAACTGTAAGGAGCCTCAGAAAGCACCATTTCCAACATTCACCATCTGTAGACACAGTTAGCGCACATCTGACCATGTCTCCCTTACTTTATACCATTGATGAACAAGAACTGTAAGGAGCCTCAGAAAGCAGCATTTCCAACATTCACCATCTGTAGACATAGTTAGCGTACAGCTGTACACGTCTACTTTACTCACTACCCTAGGTGAAGGAGAACAGTAAGGAGCTCAGAAGGCACCATTTCCAACATTCACCATCTGTAGACACAGTTAGCGCACATCTGACCTGTCTCCCTTACTTTCTACCCTTGATGAACAAGAACTGTAAGGAGCGTCAGAAAGCACCATTTCCAACATTCACCACCTGTAGACACAGTTAGCGCACATCTGACCATGTCTCCCTTACTTTCTACCCTTGATGAACAAGAACTGTAAGGAGCCTCAGAAAGCACCATTTCCAACATTCACCATCTGTAGACACAGTTAGCGCACATCTGACCATGTCTCCCTTACTTTCTACCCTTGATGAACAAGAACTGTAAGGAGCCTCAGAAAGCACCATTTCCAACATTCACCATCTGTAGACACAGTTAGCGCACATCTGACCATGTCTCCCTTACTTTCTACCCTTGATGAACAAGAACTGTAAGGAGCCTCAGAAAGCACCATTTCCAACATTCACCATCTGTAGACACAGTTAGCGCACATCTGACCATGTCTCCCTTACTTTCTACCCTTGATGAACAAGAACTGTAAGGAGCCTCAGAAAGCAGCATTTCCAACATTCACCATTTGTAGACACAGTTAGCGCACATCTGACCATGTCTCCCTTACTTTCTACCCTTGATGAACAAGAACTGTAAGGAGCCTCAGAAAGCACCATTTTCAACATTCACCATCTGTAGACACAGTTAGCGCACATCTGACCATGTCTCCCTTACTTTCTACCCTTGATGAACAAGAACTGTAAGGAGCCTCAGAAAGCACCATTTCCAACATTCACCGTCTGTAGACACAGTTAGCGCACATCTGACCATGTCTCCCTTACTTTCTACCCTTGATGAACAAGAGCTGTAAGGAGCCTCAGAAAGCACCATTTCCCACATTCAACATCTGTTGACACAGTTAGCGCACATCTGACCATGTCTCCCTTACTTTCTACTCTTGATGAACAAGAACTGTAAGGAGCCTCAGAAAGCACCATTTCCAACATTCACCATCTGTAGACACAGTTAGCGCATATCTGACCATGTCTCCCTTACTTTCAACCCTTGATGAACAAGAACTGTAAGGAGCCTCAGAAAGCACCATTTCCAACATTCACCATATGTAGACATATTTAGCGTACAGCTGTACACGTCTACCTTACTCACTACCCTAGGTGAAGGAGAACAGTAAGGTGCTCAGAAGGCACCATTTCCAACATTCACCGTCTGTAGAAACAGTTAGCGCACATCTGACCATGTCTCCCTTACTTTCTACCCTTGATGAACAAGAACTGTAAGGAGCCACAAAAAGCACCATTTCCAACATTCACCATCTGTAGACACAGTTAGCGCGCATCTGACCATGTCTCCATTACTTTCTACCCTTGATGAACAAGAACTGTAAGGAGCCTCAGAAAGCACCATTTCCAGCATTCACCTTCTGTAGACACAGTTAGCGCACATCTGACCATGTCTCCCTTACCTTCTACCCATGATGAACAAGAACTGTAAGGAGCCTCAAAAAGCACCATTTCCAACATTCACCATCTGTAGACACAGTTAGCGCACATCTGACCATGTCTCCCTTACTTTCTACCCTTGATGAACAAGAACTGTAAGGAGCCTCAGAAAGCACCATTTCCAACATTCACCATCTGTAGACACAGTTAGCGCACATCTGACCATGTCTCCCTTACTTTCTACCCTTGATGAACATGAACTGTAAGGAGCCTCAGAAAGCACCATTTCCAACATGCACCATCTGTAGACACAGTTAGCGCACATCTGACCATGTCTCCCTTACTTTCTACCCTTGATGAACAAGAACTGTAAGAAGCCTCAGAAAGCACCATTTCCAACATTCACCATCTGTAGACACAGTTAGCGCACATCTGACCATGTCTCCCTTACTTTCTACCCTTGATGAACAAGAACTGTAAGGAGCCTCAGAAAGCACCATTTCCAACATTCACCATATGTAGACATAGTTAGATTACAGTTGTACACGTCTACCTTACTCACTACCCTAGGTGAAGGAGAACAGTAAGGAGCTCAGAAGGCACCATTTCCAACATTCACCATATGTAGACACAGTTAGCGCACATCTGACCATGTCTCCCTTACTTTCTACCCTTGATGAACAAGAACTGTAAGGAGCCTCAGAAAGCACCATTTCCAACATTCACCATCTGTAGACACAGTTAGCGCACATCTGACCATGTCTCCCTTACTTTCTACCCTTGATGAACAAGAACTGTAAGGAGCCTCAGAAAGCACCATTTCCAACATTCACCATCTGTAGACACAGTTAGCGCACATCTGACCATGTCTCCCTTACTTTCTACCCTTGATGAACAAGAACTGTAAGGAGCCTCAGAAAGCACCATTTCCAACATTCACCATCTGTAGACACAGTTAGCGCACATCTGACCATGTCTCCCTTACTTTCTACCCTTGATGAACAAGAACTGTAAGGAGCCTCAGAAAGCACCATTTCCAACATTCACCATCTGTAGACATAGTTAGCGTACAGCTGTACACGTCTACCTTATTGACTACCCTAGGTGAAGGAGAACAGTAAGGAGCTCAGAAGGCACCATTTCCAACATTCACCATCTGTTGACACAGTTAGCGCACATCTGACCAATTCTCCCTTACTTTCTACCCTTGATGAACAAGAACTGTAAGGAGCCTCAGAAAGCACCATTTCCAACATTCACCATCTGTAGACACAGTTAGCGCACATCTGACCATGTCTCACTTACTTTCTACCCTTGATGAACAAGAACTCTAAGGAGCCTCAGAAAGCACCATTTCCAACATTCACCATCTGTAGACACAGTTAGCGCACATCTGACCATGTCTCCCTTACTTTCTTCCCTTGATGAACAAGAACTGTAAGGAGCCTCAGAAAGCACCATTTCCAACATTCACCATCTGTAGACACAGTTAGCGCACATCTGACCATGTCTCCCTTACTTTCTACCCTTGATGAACAAGAACTGTAAGGAGCCTCAGAAAGCACCATTTCCAACATTCACCATCTGTAGACACAGTTAGCGCACATCTGACCATGTCTCCCTTACTTTCTACCTTTGATGAACAAGAACTGTAAGGAGCCTCAGAAAGCACTATTTCCAACATTCACCATCTGTAGACATAGTTAGCGTACAGCTGTACACGTGTACCTTACTCACTACCCTACGTGAAGGAGAACAGTAAGGAGCTCAGAAGACACCAATTCCAACATACACCTTCTGTAGACACAGTTAGCGCACATCTGACCATGTCTCCCTTACTTTCTACCCTTGATGAACAAGAACTGTAAGGAGCCTCAGAAAGCACCATTTCCAACATTCACCATCTGTAGACACAGTTAGCGCACATCTGACTATGTCTCCCTTACTTTCTACCCTTGATGAACAAGAACTGTAAGGAGCCTCAGAATGCACCATTTCCAACATTCACCATCTGTAGACTCAGTTAGCGCACATCTGACCATGTCTCCCTCACTTTCTACCCTTGATGAACAAGAACTGTAAGGAGCCTCAGAAAGCACCATTTCCAACATTCACCATCTGTAGACACAGTTAGCGCACATCTGACCATGTCTCCCTTACTTTCAACCCTTGATGAACAAGAACTGTAAGGAGCCTCAGAAAGCACAATTTCCAACATTCACCATCTGTAGACACAGTTAGCGCACATCTGACTGTCTCCCTTACTTTCTAACCTTGATGAACAAGAACTGTAAGGAGCCTCAGAAAGCACCATTTCCAACATTCACCATCTGTAGACTCAGTTAGCGCACATCTGACCATGTCTCCCTTACTTTCTACCCTTGATGAACAAGAACTGTAAGGAGCCTAAGAAAGCACCATTTCCAACATTCACCATCAGTAGACATAGTTAGCGTACAGTTGTACACGTCTGCCTTACTCACTACCCTAGGTGAAGGAGAACAGTAAGGAGCTCAGAAGGCACCATTTCCAACATTCACCTTCTGTAGACACAGTTAGCGCACATCTGACCATGTCTCCCTTACTTTCTACCCTTGTCGAACAAGAACTGTAAGGAGCCTCAGAAAGCACCATTTCCAACATTCACCATCTGTAGACACAGTTAGCGCACATCTGACCATGTCTCCCTTACTTTCTACCCTTGACGAACAAGAACTGTAAGGAGCCTCAGAAAGCACCATTTCCAACATTCACCATCTGTAGACACAGTTAGCGCACATCTGAAAATGTCTCCCTTACTTTCTACCATTAATGAACAAGAACTGTAAGGAGCATCAGAAAGCACCATTCCCAACATTCACCATCTGTAGACACAGTTAGCGCACATCTGACCATGTCTCCCTTACTTTCTACCCTTGATGAACAAGAACTGTAAGGAGCCTCAGAAAGCACCATTTCCAACATTCACCATCTGTAGACACAGTTAGCGCACATCTGATCATGTCTCCCTTACTTTCTACCCTTGATGAACAAGAACTGTAAGGAGCCTCAGAAAGCACCATTTCCAACATTCACCATCTGTAGACATAGTTAGCCTACAGCTGTACACGTCTACCTTACTCACTACCCTAGGTGAAGGAGAACAGTAAGGAGCTCAGAAGGCACCATTTCCAACATTCACCATCTGTAGACACAGTTAGCTCACATCTGACCATGTCTCACTTACTTTCTACCCTTGATGAACAAGAACTGTAAGGAGCCTCAGAAAGCACCATGTCCAACATTCACCATCTGTAGACACAGTTAGCGCACATCTGACCATGTCTCCCTTACTTTCTACCCTTGATGAACAAGAACTGTAAGGAGCCTCAGAAAGCACCATTTCCAACATTCACCATCTGTAGACACAGTTAGCGCGCATCTGACCATGTCTCCCTTACTTTATACACTTGATGAACAAGAACTGTAAGGAGCCTCAGAAAGCACCATTTCCATCATTCACCTTCTGTAGACACAGTTAGCGCACATCTGACCATGTCTCCCTTACTTTCTACCCTTGATGAACAAGAACTGTAAGGAGCCTCAGAAAGCACCATTTCCAATATGCACCATCTGTAGACACAGTTAGCGCACATCTGACCATGTCTCCCTTACTTTCTACCCTTGATGAACAAGAACTGTAAGAAGCCTCAGAAAGCACCATTTCCAACATTCACCATCTGTAGACACAGTTAGCGCACATCTGACCATGTCTCCCTTACTTTCTACCCTTGATGAACAAGAACTGTAAGGAGCCTCAGAAAGCACCATTTCCAACATTCACCATCTGTAGACATAGTTAGCGTACAGCTGTACACGTCTACCTTATTGACTACCCTAGGTGAAGGAGAACACTAAGGAGCTCAGAAGGCACCATTTCCAACATTCACCATCTGTTGACACAGTTAGCGCACATCTGACCAATTCTCCCTTACTTTCTACCCTTGATGAACAAGAACTGTAAGGAGCCTCAGAAAGCACCATTTCCAACATTCACCATCTGTAGACACAGTTAGCGCACATCTGACCATGTCTCCCTTACTTTCTTCCCTTGATGAACAAGAACTGTAAGGAGCCTCAGAAAGCACCATTTCCAACATTCACCATCTGTAGACACAGTTAGCGCACATCTGACCATGTCTCCCTTACTTTCTACCCTTGATGAACAAGAACTGTAAGGAGCCTCAGAAAGCACCATTTCCGACATTCACCATCTGTAGACACAGTTAGCGCACATCTGACCATGTCTCCCTTACTTTCTACCCTTGATGAACAAGAACTGTAAGGAGCCTCAGAATGCACCATTTCCAACATTCACCATCTGTAGACATAGTTAGCGTACAGCTGTACACGTCTACCTTACTCACTACCCTACGTGAAGGAGAACAGTAAGGAGCTCAGAAGGCACCATTTCCAACATACACCTTCTGTAGACACAGTTAGCGCACATCTGACCATGTCTCCCTTACTTTCTACCCTTGATGAACAAGAACTGTAAGGAGCCTCAGAAAGCACCATTTCCAACATTCACCATCTGTAGACACAGTTAGCGCACGTCTGACTATGTCTCCCTTACTTTCTACCCTTGATGAACAAGAACTGTAAGGAGCCTCAGAAAGCACCATTTCCAACATTCACCATCTGTAGGCTCAGTTAGCGCACATCTGTCCATGTCTCCCTCACTTTCTACCCTTGATGAACAAGAACTGTAAGGAGCCTCAGAAAGCACCATTTCCAACATTCACCATCTGTAGACACAGTTAGCGCACATCTGACCATGTCTCCCTTACTTTCTACCCTTGATGAACAAGAACTGTAAGGAGCCTCAGAAAGCACCATTTCCAACATTCACCATCTGTAGACATAGTTAGCGTACAGCTGTACACGTCTACCTTATTGACTACCCTAGGTGAAGGAGAACACTAAGGAGCTCAGAAGGCACCATTTCCAACATTCACCATCTGTTGACACAGTTAGCGCACATCTGACCAATTCTCCCTTACTTTCTACCCTTGATGAACAAGAACTGTAAGGAGCCTCAGAAAGCACCATTTCCAACATTCACCATCTGTAGACACAGTTAGCGCACATCTGACCATGTCTCCCTTACTTTCTTCCCTTGATGAACAAGAACTGTAAGGAGCCTCAGAAAGCACCATTTCCAACATTCACCATCTGTAGACATAGTTAGCGTACAGCTGTACACGTCTACCTTACTCACTACCCTACGTGAAGGAGAACAGTAAGGAGCTCAGAAGGCACCATTTCCAACATACACCTTCTGTAGACACAGTTAGCGCACATCTGACCATGTCTCCCTTACTTTCTACCCTTGATGAACAAGAACTGTAAGGAGCCTCAGAAAGCACCATTTCCAACATTCACCATCTGTAGACACAGTTAGCGCACGTCTGACTATGTCTCCCTTACTTTCTACCCTTGATGAACAAGAACTGTAAGGAGCCTCAGAAAGCACCATTTCCAACATTCACCATCTGTAGGCTCAGTTAGCGCACATCTGTCCATGTCTCCCTCACTTTCTACCCTTGATGAACAAGAACTGTAAGGAGCCTCAGAAAGCACCATTTCCAACATTCACCATCTGTAGACACAGTTAGCGCACATCTGACCATGTCTCCCTTACTTTCTACCCTTGATGAACAAGAACTGTAAGGAGCCTCAGAAAGCACCATTTCCAACATTCACCATCTGTAGACATAGTTAGCGTACAGCTGTACACGTCTACCTTACTCACTACCCTAGGTGAAGGAGAACAGTAAGGAGCTCAGAAGGCACCATTTCCAACATTCACCATCTGTAGACACAGTTAGCGCACATCTGACCATGTCTCCCTTACTTTCTACCCTTGATGAACAAGAACTGTAAGGAGCCTCAGAAAGCACCATTTCCAACATTCACCATCTGTAGACACAGTTAGCGCACATCTGACCATGTCTCCCTTACTTTCTACCCTTGATGAACAAGAACTGTAAGGAGCCTCAGAAAGCACCATTTCCATCATTCACCATCTGTAGACACTGTTAGCGCACATCTGACCATGTCTCCCTTACTTTCTACCCTTGATGAACAAGAACTGTAAGGAGCCTCAGAAAGCACCATTTCCAACATTCACCATCTGTAGACACAGTTAGCGCACATCTGACCATGTCTCCCTTACTTTCTACCCTTGAAGAACAAGAACTGTAAGGAGCCTCAGAAGGCACCATTTCCAACATTCACCATCTGTAGACATAGTTAGCGTACAGCTGTACACGTCTACCTTACTCACTACCCTATGTGAAGGAGAACAGGAATGAGCTCAGAAGGCACCATTTCCAACATTCACCATATGTAGACACAGTTAGCGCACATCTGACCATGTCTCCCTTACTTTCTAAACTTGATGAACAAGAACTGTAAGGAACCTCAGAAAGCACCATTTCCAACATTCACCATCTGTAGACACAGTTAGCGCACATCTGACCATGTCTCCCTTACTTTCTACCCTTGATGAACAAGAACTGTAAGGAGCCTCAGAAAGCACCATTTCCAACATTCACCATCTGTAGACACAGTTAGCGCACATCTGACCATGTCTCCCTTACTTTCTACCCTTGATGAACAAGAACTGTAAGGAGCCTCAGAAAGCACCATTTCCAACATTCACCATCTGTAGACATAGTTAGCGTACAGTTGTACACGTCTACCTTACTCACTACCCTAGGTGAAGGAGAACAGTAAGGAGCTCAGAAGGCACCATTTCCAACATTCACCATCTGTAGACACAGTTAGCGCACATCTGACCATGTCTCCCTTACTTTCTACCCTTGATGAACAAGAACTGTAAGGAGCCTCAGAAGGCACCATTTCCAACATTCACCATCTGTAGACACAGTTAGTGCACATCTGACAATGTCTCCCTTACTTTCTACCCTTGATGAACAAGAACTGTAAGGAGCCTCAGAAAGCACCATTTCCAACATTCGTCATCTGTAGACATAGTTAGCGTACAGCTGTACATGTCTACCTCACTGACTACCCTAGGTGAAGGAGAACAGTAAGGAGCTCAGAAGGCACCATTTCCAACATTCACCATCTGTAGACATAGTTAGCGCACATCTGACCATGTCTCCCTTACTTTCAACCCTTGATGAACAAGAACTGTAAGGAGCCTCAGAAAGCACCATTTCCAACATTCACCATCTGTAGACATAGTTAGCGCACATCTGACCATGTCTCCCTTACTTTCTACCCTTGATGAACAAGAACTGTAAGGAGCCTCAGAAAGCACCATTTCCGACATTCACCATCTGTAGACACAGTTAGCGCACATCTGACCATGTCTCCCTTACTTTCTACCCTTGATGAACAAGAACTGTAAGGAGCCTCAGAAAGCACCATTTCCAACATTCACCATCTGTAGACATAGTTAGCGTACAGCTGTACACGTCTACCTTACTCACTACCCTACGTGAAGGAGAACAGTAAGGAGCTCAGAAGGCACCATTTCCAACATACACCTTCTGTAGACACAGTTAGCGCACATCTGACCATGTCTCCCTTACTTTCTACCCTTGATGAACAAGAACTGTAAGGAGCCTCAGAAAGCACCATTTCCAACATTCACCATCTGTAGACACAGTTAGCGCACGTCTGACTATGTCTGCCTTACTTTCTACCCTTGATGAACAAGAACTGTAAGGAGCCTCAGAAAGCACCATTTCCAACATTCACCATCTGTAGACTCAGTTAGCGCACATCTGTCCATGTCTCCCTCACTTTCTACCCTTGATGAACAAGAACTGTAAGGAGCCTCAGAAAGCACCATTTCCAACATTCACCATCTGTAGACACAGTTAGCGCACATCTGACCATGTCTCCCTTACTTTCAACCCTTGATGAACAATAACTGTAAGGAGCCTCAGAAAGCACCATTTCCAACATTCACCATCTGTAGACACAGTTAGCGCACATCTGACTATGTCTCCCTTACTTTCTACCCTTGATGAACAAGAACTGTAAGGAGCCTCAGAAAGCACCATTTCCAACATTCACCATCTGTAGACACAGTTCGCGCACATCTGACCATGTCTCCCTTACTTTCTACCCTTGATGAACAAGAACTGTAAGGAGCCTCAGAAAGCACCATTTCCAACATTCACCATCTGTAGACACAGTTAGCGCACATCTGACCATGTCTCCCTTACTTTCTACCCTTGATGAACAAGAACTGTAAGGAGCCAAAGAAAGCACCATTTCCAACATTCACCATCAGTAGACATACTTAGCGTACAGCTGTACACGTCTGCCTTACTCACTACCCTAGGTGAAGGAGAACAGTAAGGAGCTCAGAAGGCACCATTTCCAACATTCACCTTCTGTAGACACAGTTAGCGCACATCTGACCATGTCTCCCTTACTTTCTACCCTTGTCGAACAAGAACTGTAAGGAGCCTCAGAAAGCACCATTTCCAACATTCACCATCTGTAGACACAGTTAGCGCACATCTGACCATGTCTCCCTTACTTTCTACCCTTGACGAACAAGAACTGTAAGGAGCCTCAGAAAGCACCATTTCCAACATTCACCATCTGTAGACAAAGTTAGCGCACATCTGACCATGTCTCCCTTACTTTCTACCATTGATGAACAAGAACTGTAAGGAGCCTCAGAAAGCACCATTTCCAACATTCACTATCTGTAGACACAGTTAGCGCACATCTGACCATGTCTCCCTTACTTTCTACCCTTGATGAACAAGAACTGTAAGGAGCCTCAGAAAGCACCATTTCCAACATTCACCATCTGTAGACACAGTTAGCGCACATCTGACCATGTCTCCCTTACTTTCTACCCTTGATGAACTAGAACTGTAAGGAGCCTCAGAAAGCACCATTTCCAACATTCACCATCTGTAGACATAGTTAGCGTACAGCTGTACACGTCTACCTTACTCACTACCCTATGTGAAGGAGAACAGGAATGAGCTCAGAAGGCACCATTTCCAACATTCACCATATGTAGACACAGTTAGCGCACATCTGACCATGTCTCCCTTACTTTCTAAACTTGATGAACAAGAACTGTAAGGAACCTCAGAAAGCACCATTTCCAACATTCACCATCTGTAGACACAGTTAGCGCACATCTGACCATGTCTCCCTTACTTTCTACCCTTGATGAACAAGAACTGTAAGGAGCCTCAGAAAGCTCCATTTCCAACATTCACCATCCGTAGACACAGTTAGCGCACATCTGACCATGTCTCCCTTACTTTCTACCCTTGATGAACAAGAACTGTAAGGAGCCTCAGAAAGCACCATTTCCAACATTCACCATCTGTAGACATAGTTAGCGTACAGCTGTACACGTCTACCTTACTCACTACCCTAGGTGAAGGAGAACAGTAAGGAGCTCAGAAGGCACCATTTCCAACATTCACCATCTGTAGACACAGTTAGCGCACATCTGACCATGTCTCCCTTACTTTCTACCCTTGATGAACAAGAACTGTAAGGAGCCTCAGAAGGCACCATTTCCAACATTCACCATCTGTAGACACAGTTAGTGCACATCTGACCATGTCTCCCTTACTTTCTACCCTTGATGAACAAGAACTGTAAGGAGCCTCAGAAAGCACCATTTCCAACATTCGTCATCTGTAGACATAGTTAGCGTACAGCTGTACACGTCTACCTCACTGACTACCCTAGGTGAAGGAGAACAGTAAGGAGCTCAGAAGGCACCATTTCCAACATTCACCATCTGTAGACATAGTTAGCGCACATCTGACCATGTCTCCCTTACTTTCAACCCTTGATGAACTAGAATTGTAAGGAGCCTCAGAAAGCACCATTTCCAACATTCACCATCTGTAGACACAGTTAGCGCACATCTGACCATGTCTCCCTTACTTTCTACCCTTGATGAACAAGAACTGTAAGGAGCCTCAGAAAGCACCATTTCCAACATTCACCATCTGTAGACACAGTTAGCGCACATCTGACCATGTCTCCCTTACTTTCTACCCTTGATGAACAAGAACTGTAAGGGGCCTCAGAAAGCACCATTTCCAACATTCACCATCTGTAGACATAGTTAGCGTACAGCTGTACACGTCTAACTTACTCACTACCCTAGGTGAAGGAGAACAGTAAGGAGCTCAGAAGGCACCATTTCCAACATTCACCATCTGTAGACACAGTTAGCGCACATCTGACCATGTCTCCCTATCTTTCTACCCCTGATGAACAAGGACTGTAAGGAGCCCCAGAAAGCACCATTTCCAACATTCACCATCTGTAGACATAGTTAGCGTACAGCTGTACACGTCTACCTTACTCACTACCCTTGCTGAAGGAGAACAGTAAGGAGCTCAGAAGGCACCATTTCCAACATTCACCATCTGTAGACACAGTTAGCGCACATCTGACCATGTCTCCCTTACTTTCTACCCTTGATGAACAAGAACTGTAAGGAGCCTCAGAAAGCACCATTTCCAACATTCACCATCTGTAGACACAGTTAGCGCACATCTGACCATGTCTCCCTTACTTTCTACCCTTGATGAACAAGAACTGTAAGGAGCCTCAGAAAGCACAATTTCCAACATTCACCATCTGTAGACATAGTTAGCGTACAGCTGTACACGTCTACCTTACTCACAACCCTAGGTGAAGGAGAACAGTAAGGAGCTCAGAAGGCACCATTTCCAATATTCACCATCTGTAGACATAGTTAGCGAACAGCTGTACATGTCTCCCTTATTTTCTACCCTCGGTGAAGGAGAACTGTAGGGAGCTGCAGAGAGCTCAATTTCCTATATTCACTATCTTTAGACATAGTTAGCGCACACCTGATCTTTCCTCCCTTACTTTCTACGCTTGATGAAGGAGAGCTGTAAGGAGCCTCAGAGAGCATCATTTCCAACATTCACCATCTGTAGACATTACTAGCGCACAGCTGCACAAGTCTCCCTTCCTTTCTACCCTAGGTGAAGGAGGACTGTAAGGAGCTGCGGAAAGCACCATTTCCAACATTCACCATCTGTAGACATCGTTAGCACAGATCTGACCATGACTCCCTTACACTCTAACCTTGATGATCAAGAACTGTAAGGAGCCTCAGAAAGCACAAATTCCAACATTCACCATCTGTAGAAATTGTTTGCGCACATCTGACCATGTCTCCCTTACTTTTGCACCCTTGATGAAGACGAACTGTAAGGAGCCTCAGAGGACACCATTTCCAACATTCACCATCTGTTGACATAGTCAGCGCACTGCTGTACATATCTCCCTTACTTTCTACCCCGATTGAAGAAGATCTGTAACATGCTGCAGAAAGCACCATTTAAAACATTCACCATTTGTACACATTGTTAGAGTGCACCTGTACATGTGTCTTTTACTTTCTACCCTTGATGAAGGAGAACTGTAAGGAGCCTCAGAAAGCACCAATTCCAACATTCACCATTTCTAGACATAGTTAGCGCACATCTGACCATGTCTCCCTTATTTTCTACCCTTGATGAAGGAGAACTGTAAGGAGCCTCAGAAAGCACCATTTACAACATTCACAATCTGTAGACATAGTTAGCGCACAGCTGCACATGTCTCCCTTCCTTTCTACCCTAGGTGAAGGAGAACCGTAAGGCGCTGCAGAAAGCACCATTTCGAATATTCACCATCTATAGACATTGATAGCTCACACCAGTACATGTCTCACTTACTTTCTACCCTTGATGAAGCAGAACTGTGAGGAGCTGCAGAAAGCACCATTTCCAACATTCACGTTCTGTAGACATAGTTAGTGCACAGCTGTACATAACTCCCTTTGCTTTCTACCCTAGGTAAAGGAAAACAGTAAGGAGCCCCAGAAAGCACCTATTCCAACTTTCACCATCTGTTGACTTAGTCAGCGCACACTTGTACATGTGTCTCTTACTTTCTATCCTTGATGAAGAAGAACTGTAAGGAGCCTCAGAAAGCACCATTTCCTACATTCACCAACTGTAGACATAGTTAGCGCAAACTTGTACATGTCTCCCTTACATTCTACCCTCGGTGATGTAGAACTGTAAGGACTTGCAGAAAGCACCATTTCCACCATTCACCATCTGTAGATGTAGTGCACAGCTGTACATGTCTCCCTTACTTTCTACCCTAGGTGAAGGAGAACTGTATGGAGCCTCAGAATGCATCATTACCAGCATTCACCATCTGTAGACATAGTTAGCGCACACTTGTACATGTCCATCCTTACTTTCTATACTTGATGAAGAAGAAATCAAGAAGAAATTAAGAAGCTGCAGAAAGCACCGTTTCCCACAATCTCCATCCGTAGACATAGCTAGCACACAGCTGTACATGACTACCTTTCTGTCTACCCTAGAAGAAGTAGAACTGTAAGGAGCTGCAGAAATCACCATTTACAACATTCACCATCTCCAGTCATAGTTAGCGCACACCATTATATGTCTCCCATACATTCTACCCTTGATGAAGAAGAACTGTAAGGAGCTGCTGAAAAAACCATTACCTACATTCGCCATCTTTAGACATAGTTAGCGCACACCTGACCTTGCCTACCTAACTTTCTACCCTTGATGAAGAACAACTGTAAGGAGCCTCAGAAAGCACCATTTCCAACATTCACCATCTGTAGACATAGTTAGCGTACAGCTGTACACGTCTGCCTTACTCACTACCCTAGGTGAAGGAGAACAGTAAGGAGCTCAGAAGGCACCATTTCCAACATTCACCTTCTGTAGACACAGTTAGCGCACATCTGACCATGTCTCCCTTACTTTCTACCCTTGTCGAACAAGAACTGTAAGGAGCCTCAGAAAGCACCATTTCCAACATTCACCATCTGTAGACACAGTTAGCGCACATCTGACCATGTCTCCCTTACTTTCTACCCTTGACGAACAAGAACTGTAAGGAGCCTCAGAAAGCACCATTTCCAACATTCACCATCTGTAGACAAAGTTAGCGCACATCTGACCATGTCTCCCTTACTTTCTACCATTGATGAACAAGAACTGTAAGGAGCCTCAGAAAGCACCATTTCCAACATTCACTATCTGTAGACACAGTTAGCGCACATCTGACCATGTCTCCCTTACTTTCTACCCTTGATGAACAAGAACTGTAAGGAGCCTCTGAAAGCACCATTTCCAACATTCACCATCTGTAGACACAGTTAGCGCACATCTGACCATGTCTCCCTTACTTTCTACCCTTGATGAACTAGAACTGTAAGGAGCCTCAGAAAGCACCATTTCCAACATTCACCATCTGTAGACATAGTTAGCGTACAGCTGTACACGTCTACCTTACTCACTACCCTATGTGAAGGAGAACAGGAATGAGCTCAGAAGGCACCATTTCCAACATTCACCATATGTAGACACAGTTAGCGCACATCTGACCATGTCTCCCTTACTTTCTAAACTTGATGAACAAGAACTGTAAGGAACCTCAGAAAGCACCATTTCCAACATTCACCATCTGTAGACACAGTTAGCGCATATCTGACCATGTCTCCCTTACTTTCTACCCTTGATGAACAAAAACTGTAAGGAGCCTCAGAAAGCTCCATTTCCAACATTCACCATCCGTAGACACAGTTAGCGCACATCTGACCATGTCTCCCTTACTTTCTACCCTTGATGAACAAGAACTGTAAGGAGCCTCAGAAAGCACCATTTCCAACATTCACCATCTGTAGACATAGTTAGCGTACAGCTGTACACGTCTACCTTACTCACTACCCTAGGTGAAGGAGAACAGTAAGGAGCTCAGAAGGCACCATTTCCAACATTCACCATCTGTAGACACAGTTAGCGCACATCTGACCATGTCTCCCTTACTTTCTACCCTTGATGAACAAGAACTGTAAGGAGCCTCAGAAGGCACCATTTCCAACATTCACCATCTGTAGACACAGTTAGTGCACATCTGACCATGTCTCCCTTACTTTCTACCCTTGATGAACAAGAACTGTAAGGAGCCTCAGAAAGCACCATTTCCAACATTCGTCATCTGTAGACATAGTTAGCGTACAGCTGTACACGTCTACCTCACTGACTACCCTAGGTGAAGGAGAACAGTAAGGAGCTCAGAAGGCACCATTTCCAACATTCACCATCTGTAGACATAGTTAGCGCACATCTGACCATGTCTCCCTTACTTTCAACCCTTGATGAACTAGAATTGTAAGGAGCCTCAGAAAGCACCATTTCCAACATTCACCATCTGTAGACACAGTTAGCGCACATCTGACCATGTCTCCCTTACTTTCTACCCTTTATGAACAAGAACTGTAAGGAGCCTCAGAAAGCACCATTTCCAACATTCACCATCTGTAGACACAGTTAGCGCACATCTGACCATGTCTCCCTTACTTTCTACCCTTGATGAACAAGAACTGTAAGGGGCCTCAGAAAGCACCATTTCCAACATTCACCATCTGTAGACATAGTTAGCGTACAGCTGTACACGTCTAACTTACTCACTACCCTAGGTGAAGGAGAACAGTAAGGAGCTCAGAAGGCACCATTTCCAACATTCACCATCTGTAGACACAGTTAGCGCACATCTGACCATGTCTCCCTATCTTTCTACCCCTGATGAACAAGGACTGTAAGGAGCCCCAGAAAGCACCATTTCCAACATTCACCATCTGTAGACATAGTTAGCGTACAGCTGTACACGTCTACCTTACTCACTACCCTTGCTGAAGGAGAACAGTAAGGAGCTCAGAAGGCACCATTTCCAACATTCACCATCTGTAGACACAGTTAGCGCACATCTGACCATGTCTCCCTTACTTTCTACCCTTGATGAACAAGAACTGTAAGGAGCCTCAGAAAGCACCATTTCCAACATTCACCATCTGTAGACACAGTTAGCGCACATCTGACCATGTCTCCCTTACTTTCTACCCTTGATGAACAAGAACTGTAAGGAGCCTCAGAAAGCACAATTTCCAACATTCACCATCTGTAGACATAGTTAGCGTACAGCTGTACACGTCTACCTTACTCACAACCCTAGGTGAAGGAGAACAGTAAGGAGCTCAGAAGGCACCATTTCCAATATTCACCATCTGTAGACATAGTTAGCGAACAGCTGTACATGTCTCCCTTATTTTCTACCCTCGGTGAAGGAGAACTGTAGGGAGCTGCAGAGAGCTCAATTTCCTATATTCACTATCTTTAGACATAGTTAGCGCACACCTGATCTTTCCTCCCTTACTTTCTACGCTTGATGAAGGAGAGCTGTAAGGAGCCTCAGAGAGCATCATTTCCAACATTCACCATCTGTAGACATTACTAGCGCACAGCTGCACAAGTCTCCCTTCCTTTCTACCCTAGGTGAAGGAGGACTGTAAGGAGCTGCGGAAAGCACCATTTCCAACATTCACCATCTGTAGACATCGTTAGCACAGATCTGACCATGACTCCCTTACACTCTAACCTTGATGATCAAGAACTGTAAGGAGCCTCAGAAAGCACAAATTCCAACATTCACCATCTGTAGAAATTGTTAGCGCACATCTGACCATGTCTCCCTTCCTTTTGCACCCTTGATGAAGACGAACTGTAAGGAGCCTCAGAGAGCACCATTTCCAACATTCACCATCTGTTGACATAGTCAGCGCACTGCTGTACATATCTCCCTTACTTTCTACCCCGATTGAAGAAGATCTGTAACATGCTGCAGAAAGCACCATTTAAAACATTCACCATTTGTACACATTGTTAGAGTGCACCTGTACATGTGTCTTTTACTTTCTACCCTTGATGAAGGAGAACTGTAAGGAGCCTCAGAAAGCACCAATTCCAACATTCACCATTTCTAGACATAGTTAGCGCACATCTGACCATGTCTCCCTTATTTTCTACCCTTGATGAAGGAGAACTGTAAGGAGCCTCAGAAAGCACCATTTACAACATTCACAATCTGTAGACATAGTTAGCGCACAGCTGCACATGTCTCCCTTCCTTTCTACCCTAGGTGAAGGAGAACCGTAAGGCGCTGCAGAAAGCACCATTTCGAATATTCACCATCTATAGACATTGATAGCTCACACCAGTACATGTCTCACTTACTTTCTACCCTTGATGAAGCAGAACTGTGAGGAGCTGCAGAAAGCACCATTTCCAACATTCACGTTCTGTAGACATAGTTAGTGCACAGCTGTACATAACTCCCTTTGCTTTCTACCCTAGGTAAAGGAAAACAGTAAGGAGCCCCAGAAAGCACCTATTCCAACTTTCACCATCTGTTGACTTAGTCAGCGCACACTTGTACATGTGTCTCTTACTTTCTATCCTTGATGAAGAAGAACTGTAAGGAGCCTCAGAAAGCACCATTTCCTACATTCACCAACTGTAGACATAGTTAGCGCAAACTTGTACATGTCTCCCTTACATTCTACCCTCGGTGATGTAGAACTGTAAGGACTTGCAGAAAGCACCATTTCCACCATTCACCATCTGTAGATGTAGTGCACAGCTGTACATGTCTCCCTTACTTTCTACCCTAGGTGAAGGAGAACTGTATGGAGCCTCAGAATGCATCATTACCAGCATTCACCATCTGTAGACATAGTTAGCGCACACTTGTACATGTCCATCCTTACTTTCTATACTTGATGAAGAAGAAATCAAGAAGAAATTAAGAAGCTGCAGAAAGCACCGTTTCCCACAATCTCCATCCGTAGACATAGCTAGCACACAGCTGTACATGACTACCTTTCTGTCTACCCTAGAAGAAGTAGAACTGTAAGGAGCTGCAGAAATCACCATTTACAACATTCACCATCTCCAGTCATAGTTAGCGCACACCATTATATGTCTCCCATACATTCTACCCTTGATGAAGAAGAACTGTAAGGAGCTGCTGAAAAAACCATTACCTACATTCGCCATCTTTAGACATAGTTAGCGCACACCTGACCTTGCCTACCTAACTTTCTACCCTTGATGAAGAACAACTGTAAGGAGCCTCAGAAAGCACCATTTCCAACATTCACCATCTGTAGACATAGTTAGCGCACATCTGACCATGTCTCCCTTACTTTCTACCCTTGATGAACAAGAACTGTAAGGAGCCTCAGAAAGCACCATTTCCAACATTCACCATCTGTAGACATAGTTAGCGCACATCTGACCATATCTCCCTTACTTCCTACGCTTGATGAAGAAGAACTGTAAGGAGCCTCAGAAAGCACCATTTCCAACATTCGCCATCTGTAGACATAGTTAGCGTACAGCTGGACACGTCTCCCTTACTCTGTACCCTAGGTGAAGGAGAACAGTAAGGAGCTCAGAAGGCACCATTTCCAACATTCACCATCTGTAGACACAGTTAGCGCACATCTGACCATGTCTCCCTTACTTTCTACCCTTGATGAACAGGAACTGTAAGGAGCCTCAGAAAGCACCATTTCCAACATTCACCATCTGTAGACACAGTTAGCGCACATCTGACCATGTCTCCCTTACTTTCTACCCTTGATGAACAGGAACTGTAAGGAGCCTCAGAAAGCACCATTTCCAACATTCACCATCTGTAGACACAGTTAGCGCACATCTGACCATGTCTCCCTTACTTTCTACCCTTGATGAACAAGAACTGTAAGGAGCCTCAGAAAGCACCATTTCCAACATTCACCATCTGTATACACAGTTTGCGCACATCTGACCATGTCTCCCTTACTTTCTACCCTTGATGAACAAGAACTGTAAGGAGCCTCAGAAAGCACCATTTCCAACATTCACCATCTGTAGACATAGTTAGCGCACATCTGACCATGTCTCCCTTACTTTCTACCCTTGATGAACAAGAACTGTAAGGAGCCTCAGAAAGCAACATATCCAACATTCACCATCTGTAGACACAGTTAGCGCACATCTGACCATGTCTCCCTTACTTTCTACCCTTGATGAACAAGAACTTTATGGAGCCTCAGAAAGCACCATTTCCAACATTCACCATCTGTAGACATTGTTAGCGTACAGCTGGACACGTCTACCTTACTCAGTACCCTACGTGAAGGAGAACAGTAAGGAGCTCAGAAGGCACCATTTCCAACATTCACCTTCTGTAGACACAGTTAGCGCACATCTGACCATGTCGCCCTTACTTTCTACCCTTGATGAACAGGAACTGTAAGGAGCCTCAGAAAGCATCATTTCCAACATTCACCATCTGTAGACACAGTTAGCGCACATCTGACCATGTCTCCCTTACTTTCTACCCTTGATGAACAAGAACTGTAAGGAGCCTCAGAAAGCACCATTTCCAACATTCACCATCTGTAGACACAGTTAGCGCACATCTGACCATGTCTCCCTTACTTTCTACCCTTAATGAACAAGAACAGTAAGGAGCCTCAGAAAGCACCATTTCCAACATTCACGATCTGTAGACACAGTTAGCGCACATCTGACCATGTCTCCCTTACTTTCTACCCTTGAAGAACAAGAACTGTAAGGAGCCTCAGAAAGCACCATTTCCAACATTCACCATCTGTAGACATAGTTAGCGTACAGCTGTACACGTCTACCTTACTCACTACCCTATGTGAAGGAGAACAGTAAGGAGCTCAGAAGGCACCATTTCCAACCTTCACCACATGTAGACACAGTTAGCGCACATCTGACCATGTCTCCCTTACTTTCTAAACTTGATGAACAAGAACTGTGAGGAACCTCAGAAAGCACCATTTCCAACATTCACCATCTGTAGACACAGTTAGCGCACATCTGACCATGTCTCCCTTACTTTCTACCCTTGATGAACAAGAACTGTAAGGAGCCTCAGAAAGCACCATTTCCAACATTCACCATCTGTAGACACAGTTAGCGCACATCTGACCATGTCTCCCTTACTTTCTACCCTTGATGAACAAGAACTGTAAGGAGCCTCTGAAGGCACCATTTCCAACATTCACCATCTGTAGACACAGTTAGTGCACATCTGACCATGTCTCCCTTACTTTCTATCCTTGATGAACAAGAACTGTAAGGAGCCTCAGAAAGCACCATTTCCAACATTCGTCATCTGTGGACATAGTTAGCGTACAGCTGTCCACGTCTACCTCACTGACTACCCTAGGTGAAGGAGAACAGTAAGGAGCTCAGAAGGCACCATTTCCAACATTCACCATCTGTAGACACAGTTAGCGCACATCTGACCATGTCTCCCTTACTTTCAACCCTTGATGAACTAGAACTGTAAGGAGCCTCAGAAAGCACCATTTCCAACATTCACCATCTGTAGACACAGTTAGCGCACATCTGACCATGTCTCCCTTACTTTCTACCCTTGATGAACAAGAACTGTAAGGAGCCTCAGAAAGCACCATTTCCAACATTCACCATCTGTAGACACAGTTAGCGCACATCTGACCATGTCTCCCTTACTTTCTACCCTTGATGAACAAGAACTGTAAGGGGCCTCAGAAAGCACCATTTCCAACAATCACCATCTGTAGACATAGTTAGCGTACAGCTGTACACGTCTAACTTACTCACTACCCTAGGTGAAGGAGAACAGTAAGGAGCTCAGAAGGCACCATTTCCAACATTCACCATCTGTAGACACAGTTAGCGCACATCTGACCATGTCTCCCTATCTTTCTACCCTTGATGAACAAGAACTGTAAGGAGCCCCAGAAAGCACCATTTCCAACATTCACCATCTGTAGACATAGTTAGCGTACAGCTGTACACGTCTACCTTACTCACTACCCTAGCTGAAGGAGAACAGTAAGGAGCTCAGAAGGCACCATTTCCAACATTCACCATCTGTAGACACAGTTAGCGCACATCTGACCATGTCTCCCTTACTTTCTACCCTTGATGAACAACAACTGTAAGGAGCCTCAGAAAGCACCATTTCCAACATTCACCATCTGTAGACACAGAAAGCGCACATCTGACCATGTCTCCCTTACTTTCTACCCTTGATGAACAAGAACTGTAAGGAGCCTCAGAAAGCACAATTTCCAACATTCACCATCTGTAGACATAGTTAGCGTACAGCTGTACACGTCTACCTTACTCACAACCCTAGGTGAAGGAGAACAGTAAGGAGCTCAGAAGGCACCATTTCCAATATTCACCATGTGTAGACATAGTTAGCGAACAGCTGTACATGTCTCCCTTATTTTCTACCCTCGGTGAAGGAGAACTGTAGGGAGCTGCAGAGAGCTCCATTTCCTATATTCACTATCTTTAGACATAGTTAGCGCACACCTGATCTTTCCTCCCTTACTTTCTACGCTTGATGAAGGAGAGCTGTAAGGAGCCTCAGAGAGCATCATTTCCAACATTCACCATCTGTAGACGTTACTAGCGCACAGCTGCACATGTCTCCCTTCCTTTCTACCCTAGGTGAAGGAGGACTGTAAGGAGCCGCGGAAAGCACCATTTCCAACATTCACCATCTGTAGACATCGTTAGCACAGATCTAACCATGACTCCCTTACACTCTAACCTTGATGATCAAGAACTGTAAGGAGCCTCAGAAAGCACCAATTCCAACATTCCCCATTTCTAGACATAGTTAGCGCACATCTGACCATGTCTCCCTTATTTTCTACCCTTGATGAAGGAGAACTGTAAGGAGCCTCAGAAAGCACCATTTACAACATTCACAATCTGTAGACATAGTTAGCGCACAGCTGCACATGTCTCCCTTCCTTTCTACCCTAGGTGAAGGAGAACTGTAAGGCGCTGCAGAAAGCACCATTTCGAATATTCACCATCTACAGACATTGATAGCTCACACCAGTACATGTCTCACTTACTTTCTACCCTTGATGAAGAAGAACTGTGAGGAGCTGCAGAAAGCACCATTTAGAACATTCACGTTCTGTAGACATAGTTAGTGCACAGCTGTACGTAACTCCCTTTGCTTTCTACCCTAGGTAAAGGAAATCAGTAAGGAGCTCCAGAAAGCACCTTTTCCAACATTCACCATCTGTTGACTTAGTCAGCGCACACTTGTACATGTGTCTCTTATCCTTGATGAAGAAGAACTGTAAGGAGCCTCAGAAAGCACCATTTCCTACATTAACCAACTGTAGACATAGTTAGCGCAAACCTGTACATGTCTCCCTTACATTCTACCCTCGGTGATGTAGAACTGTAAGGACTTGCAGAAAGCACCATTTCCACCATTCACCATCTGTAGATGTAGTGCACAGCTGTACATGTCTCCCTTACTTTCTACCCTAGGTGAAGGAGAACTGTATGGAGCCTCAGAATGCATCATTACCAGCATTCACCATCTGTAGACATAGTTAGCGCACACTTGTACATGTCCATCCTTACTTTCTACACTTGATGAAGAAGAAATCAAGAAGAAATTAAGAAGCTGCAGAAAGCACCGTTTCCCACAATCTCCATCCGTAGACATAGCTAGCACAAAGCTGTACATGACTACCTTTCTGTCTACCCTAGAAGAAGTAGAACTGTAAGGAGCTGCAGAAATCACCATTTACAACATTCACCATCTCCAGTCATAGTTAGCGCACACCTGTATATGTCTCCCATACATTCTACCCTTGATGAAGAAGAACTGTAAGGAGCTGCTGAAAAAACCATTACCTACATTCGCCATCTTTAGACATAGTTAGCGCACACCTGACCTTGCCTACCTAACTTTCTACCCTTGATGAAGAACAACTGTAAGGAGCCTCAGAAAGCACTATTTCCAACATTCACCATCTGTAGACATAGTTAGTGCACATCTGACCATGTCTCCCTTACTTTCTACCCTTGATGAACTAGAACTGTAAGGAGCCTCAGAAAGCACCATTTCCAACATTCACCATCTGTAGATATAGTTAGCGCACATCTGACCATGTCTCCCTTACTTCCTACGCTTGATGAAGAAGAACTGTAAGGAGCCTCAGAAAGCACCGTTTCCAACATTCGCCATCTGTAGACATAGTTAGCGTACAGCTGGACACGTCTCCCTTACTCTGTACCCTAGGTGAAGGAGAACAGTAAGGAGCTCAGAAGGCACCATTTCCAATATTCACCATCTGTAGACATAGTTTGCGCACAGCTGTACATATCTCCCTTACTTTCTACCCTCGGTGATGGAGGACTGTAAGGAGCTGCGGAAAGCACCATTTCCAACATTCACCATCTGTAGCCATAGTTAGCGCACATGTGACCATGTCTCCCTTACTTTCTACCCTTGATGAACAAGAACTGTAAGGAGCCTCAGAAAGCACCATTTCCAACATTCACCATCTGTAGACACAGTTAGCGCACATCTGACCATGTCTCCCTTACTTTCTACCCTTGATGAACAAGAACTGTAAGGAGCCTCAGAAAGCACCATTTCCAACATTCACCATCTGTAGACATAGTTAGCGTACAGATGTACACGTCTACCTTTCTCACTACCCTAGGTGAAGGAGAACAGTAAGGAGCTCAGAAGGCACCATTTCCAACATTCACCATCTGTAGACACAGTTAGCGCACATCTGACCATGTCTCCCTTACTTTCTACCCTTGATGAACAAGAACTGTAAGGAGCCTCAGAAAGCACCATTTCCAACATTCACCATCTGTAGACACAGTTAGCGCACATCTGACCATGTCTCCCTTACTTTCTACCCTTGATGAACAAGAAATGTAAGGAGCCTCAGAAAGCACCATTTCCAACATTCACCATCTGTATACACAGTTAGCGCACATCTGACCATGTCTCCCTTACTTTCTACCCTTGATGAACAAGAACTGTAAGGAGCCTCAGAAAGCACCATTTCCAACATTCACCATCTGTAGACACAGTTAGCACACATCTGACCATGTCTCCCTTACTTTCTACCCTTGATGAACAAGAACTGTAAGGAGCCTCAGAAAGCAACATTTCCAACATTCACCATCTGTAGACACAGTTAGCGCACATCTGACCATGTCTCCCTTACTTTCTACCCTTGATGAACAAGAACTGTAAGGAGCCTCAGAAAGCAACATTTCCAACATTCACCATCTGTAGACACAGTTAGCGCACATCTGACCATGTCTCCCTTACTTTCTACCCTTGATGAACAAGAACTGTAAGGAGCCTCAGAAAGCACCATTTCCAACATTCACCATCTGTAGACATTGTTAGCGTACAGCTGTACACGTCTACCTTACTCAGTACCCTACGTGAAGGAGAACAGTAAGGAGCTCAGAAGGCACCATTTCCAACATTCACCTTCTGTAGACACAGTTAGCGCACATCTGACCATGTCGCCCTTACTTTCTACCCTTGATGAACAGGAACTGTAAGGAGCCTCAGAAAGCACCATTTGCAACATTCACAATCTGTAGACACAGTTAGCGCACATCTGACCATGTCTCCCTTACTTTCTACCCTTGATGGACAAGAACTGTAAGGAGCCTCAGAAAGCAACATTTCCAACATTCACCATCTGTAGACACAGTTAGCGCACATCTGACCATGTCTCCCTTACTTTCTACCCTTGATGAAGAAGAGCTGTAAGGAGCCTCAGAAAGCACCATTTCCAACATTCACCATCTGTAGACATAGTTAGCGTACAGCTGTACACGTCTACCTTTCTCACTACCCTAGGTGAAGGAGAACAGTAAGGAGCTCAGAAGGCACCATTTCCAACATTCACCATCTGTAGACACAGTTAGCGCACATCTGACCATGTCTCCCTTACTTTCTACCCTTGATGAACAAGAACTGTAAGGAGCCTCAGAAAGCACCATTTCCAACATTCACCATCTGTAGACACAGTTAGCGCACATCTGACCATGTCTCCCTTACTTTCTACCCTTGATGAACAAGAACTGTAAGGAGCCTCAGAAAGCACCATTTCCAACATTCACCATCTGTATACACAGTTTCGCACATCTGACCATGTCTCCCTTACTTTCTACCCTTGATGAACAAGAACTGTAAGGAGCCTCAGAAAGCAACATTTCCAACATTCACCATCTGTAAACACAGTTAGCGCACATCTGACCATGTCTCCCTTACTTTCTACCCTTGATGAACAAGAACTGTAAGGAGCCTCAGAAAGCACCATTTCCAACATTCACCATCTGTAGACATTGTTAGCGTACAGCTGTACATGTCTACCTTACTCAGTACCCTACGTGAAGGAGAACAGTAAGGAGCTCAGAAGGCACCATTTCCAACATTCACCTTCTGTAGACACAGTTAGCGCACATCTGACCATGTCGCCCTTACTTTCTACCCTTGATGAACAGGAACTGTAAGGAGCCTCAGAAAGCACCATTTGCAACATTCACCATCTGTTGACACAGTTAGCGCACATCTGACCATGTCTCCCTTACTTTCTACCCTTGATGAACAAGAACTGTAAGGAGCCTCAGAAAGCACCATTTCCAACATTCACCATCTGTAGACACAGTTAGCGCACATCTGACCATGTCTCCCTTACTTTCTACCCTTGATGAACAAGAACTGTAAGGAGCCTCAGAAAGCACCATTTCCAACATTCACCATCTGTAGACATAGTTAGCGTACAGCTGTACACGTCTACCTTACTCACTACCCTAGGTGAAGGAGAACAGTAAGGAGCTCAGAAGGCACCATTTCCAACATTCACCATCTGTAGACACAGTTAGCGCACATCTGACCATGTCTCCCTTACTTTCTACCCTTGATGAACAAGAACTGTAAGGAGCCTCAGAAAGCACCATTTCCAACATTCACCATCTGTAGACACAGTTAGCGCACATCTGACCATGTCTCCCTTACTTTCTACCCTTGATGAACAAGAACTGTAAGGAGCCTCAGAAAGCACCATTTCCAACATTCACCATCCGTAGACACAGTTAGCGCACATCTGACCATGTCTCCCTTACTTTCTACCCTTGATGAACAAGAACTGTAAGGAGCCTCAGAAAGCACCATTTCCAACATTCACCATCTGTAGACATAGTTAGCGTACAGCTGTGCACGTCTACCTTACTCACTACTCTAGGTGAAGGAGAACAGTAAGGAGCTCAGAAGGCACCATTTCCAACGTTCACCATCTGTAGACACAGTTAGCGCACATCTGACCATGTCTCCCTTACTTTCTACCCTTGATGAACAAGAACTGTAAGGAGCCTCAGAAGGCACCATTTCCAACATACACCATCTGTAGACACAGTTAGTGCACATCTGACCATGTCTCCCTTACTTTCTACCCTTGATGAACAAGAACTGTAAGGAGCCTCAGAAAGCACCATTTCCAACATTCGTCATCTGTAGACATAGTTAGCGTACAGCTGTACACGTCTACCTCACTGACTACCCTAGGTGAAGGAGAGCAGTAAGGAGCTCAGAAGGCACCATTTCCAACATTCACCATCTGTAGACACAGTTAGCGCACATCTGATCATGTCTCCCTTACTTTCAACCCTTGATGAACTAGAACTGTAAGGAGCCTCAGAAAGCACCATTTCCAACATTCACCATCTGTAGACACAGTTAGCGCACATCTGACCATGTCTCCCTTACTTTCTACCCTTGATGAACATGAACTGTAAGGAGCCTCAGAAAGCACCATTTCCAACATTCACCATCTGTAGACACAGTTAGCGCACATCTGACCATGTCTCCCTATCTTTCTACCCTTGATGAACAAGAACTGTAAGGAGCCCCAGAAAGCACCATTTCCAACATTCACCATCTGTAGACATAGTTAGCGTACAGCTGTACACGTCTACCTTACTCACTACCCTAGCTGAAGGAGAACAGTAAGGAGCTCAGAAGGCACCATTTCCAACATTCACCATCTGTAGACACAGTTAGCGCACATCTGACCATGTCTCCCTTACTTTCTACCCTTGATGAACAAGAACTGTAAGGAGCCTCCGAAAGCACCATTTCCAACATTCACCATCTGTAGACACAGTTAGCGCACATCTGACCATGTCTCCCTTACTTTCTACCCTTGATGAACAAGAACTGTAAGGAGCCTCAGAAAGCACAATTTCCAACATTCACCATCTGTAGACATAGTTAGCGTACAGCTGTACACGTCTACCTTACTCACAACCCTAGGTGAAGGAGAACAGTAAGGAGCTCAGAAGGCACCATTTCCAATATTCACCATCTGTAGACATAGTTAGCGAACAGCTGTACATGTCTCCCTTATTTTCTACCCTCGGTGAAGGAGAACTGTAGGGAGCTGCAGAGAGCTCCATTTCCTATATTCACTATCTTTAGACATAGTTAGCGCACACCTGATCTTTCATCCCTTACTTTCTACGCATGATGAAGGAGAGCTGTAAGGAGCCTCAGAGAGCATCATTTCCAACATTCACCATCTGTAGACATTACTAGCGCACAGCTGCACATGTCTCCCTTCCTTTCTACCCTAGGTGAAGGAGGACTGTAAGGAGCTGCGGAAAGCACCATTTCCAACATTCACCATCTGTAGAAATCGTTAGCACAGATCTGACCATGACTCCCTTACACTCTAACCTTGATGATCAAGAACTGTAAGGAGCCTCAGAAAGCACAAATTCCAACATTCACCATCTGTAGAAATTGTTAGCCCACATCTGACCATGTCTCCCTTACTTTCTACCCTTGATGAACAAGAACTGTAAGGAGCCTCAGAAAGCACCATTTCCAACATTCACCATCTGTAGACATAGTTAGCGTACAGCTGTACACGTCTACCTTACTCACTACCCTAGGTGAAGGAGAACAGTAAGGAGCTCAGAAGGCACCATTTCCAACATTCACCATCTGTAGACACAGTTAGCGCACATCTGACCATGTCTCCCTTACTTTCTACCCTTGATGAACAAGAACTGTAAGGAGCCTCAGAAAGCACCATTTCCAACATTCACCATCTGTAGACACAGTTAGCGCACATCTGACCATGTCTCCCTTACTTTCTACCCTTGATGAACAAGAACTGTAAGGAGCCCCAGAAAGCACCATTTCCAACATTCACCATCTGTAGACACAGTTAGCGCACATCTGACCATGTCTCCCTTACTTTCTACCCTTGATGAACAAGAACTGTAAGGAGCCTCAGAAAGCACCATTTCCAACATTCACCATCTGTAGACACAGTTAGCGCACATCTGACCATGTCTCCCTTACTTTCTACCCTTGATGAACAAGAACTGTAAGGGGCCTCAGAAAGCACCATTTCCAACATTCACCATCTGTAGACATAGTTAGCGTACAGCTGTACACGTCTAACTTACTCACTACCCTAGGTGAAGGAGAACAGTAAGGAGCTCAGAAGGCACCATTTCCAACATTCACCATCTGTAGACACAGTTAGCGCACATCTGACCATGTCTCCCTATCTTTCTACCCTTGATGAACAAGAACTGTAAGGAGCCCCAGAAAGCACCATTTCTAACATTCACCATCTGTGGACATAGTTAGCGTACAGCTGTACATGTATACCTTACTCACTACCCTAGCTGAAGGAGAACAGTAAGGAGCTCAGAAGGCACCATTTCCAACATTCACCATCTGTAGACACAGTTAGCGCACATCTGACCATGTCTCCCTTACTTTCTACCCTTGATGAACAAGAACTGTAAGGAGCCTCAGAAAGCACCATTTCCAACAGTCACCATCTGTAGACACAGTTAGCGCACATCTGACCATGTCTCCCTTACTTTCTACCCTTGATGAACAAGAACTGTAAGGAGCCTCAGAAAGCACAATTTCCAACATTCACCATCTGTAGACATAGTTAGCGTACAGCTGTACACGTTTACCTTACTCACAACCCTAGGTGAAGGAGAACAGTAAGGAGCTCAGAAGGCAACATTTCCAATATTCACCATCTGTAGACATAGTTAGCGAACAGCTGTACATGTCTCCCTTATTTTCTACCCTCGGTGAAGGAGAACTGTAGGGAGCTGCAGAGAGCTCCATTTCCTATATTCACTATCTTTAGACATAGTTAGCGCACACCTGATCTTTCCTCCCTTACTTTCTACGCTTGATGAAGGAGAGCTGTAAGGAGCCTCAGAGAGCATCATTTCCAACATTCACCATCTGTAGACATTACTAGCGCACAGCTGCACATGTCTCCCTTCCTTTCTACCCTACGTGAAGGAGGACTGTAAGGAGCTGCGGAAAGCACCATTTCCAACATTCACCATCTGTAGACATCGTTAGCACAGATCTGACCATGACTCCCTTACACTCTAACCTTGATGATCAAGAACTGTAAGGAGCCTCAGAAAGCACAAATTCCAACATTCACCATCTGTAGAAATTGTTAGCGCACATCTGACCATGTCTCCCTTTCTTTAAACCCTTGATGAAGACGAACTGTAAGGAGCCTCAGAGAGCACCATTTCCAACATTCACCATCTGTTGACATAGTCAGCGCACTGCTGTACATATCTCCCTTACTTTCTACCCCGATTGAAGAAGAACTGTAACATGCTGCAGAAAGCACCATTTAAAACATTCACCATTTGTACACATTGTTAGAGTGCACCTGTACATGTGTCTTTTACTTTCTACCCTTGATGAAGGAGAACTGTAAGGAGCCTCAGAAAGCACCAATTCCAACATTCACCATTTCTAGACATAGTTAGCGCACATCTGACCATTTCTCCCTTATTTTCTACCCTTGATGAAGGAGAACTGTAAGGAGCCTCAGAAAGCACCATTTACAACATTCACAATCTGTAGACATAGTTAGCGCACAGCTGCACATGTCTCCCTTCCTTTCTACCCTAGGTGAAGGAGAACTGTAAGGCGCTGCAGAAAGCACCATTTCGAATATTCACCATCTATAGACATTGATAGCTCACACCAGTACATGTCTCACTTACTTTCTACCCTTGATGAAGAAGAACTGTGAGGAGCTGCAGAAAGCACCATTTCCAACATTCACGTTCTGTAGACATAGTTAGTGCACAGCTGTACATAACTCCCTTTGCTTTCTACCCTAGGTAAAGGAAAACAGTAAGGAGCTCCAGAAAGCACCTTTTCCAACATTCACCATCTGTTGACTTAGTCAGCGCACACTTGTACATGTGTCTCTTACTTTCTATCCTTGATGAAGAAGAACTGTAAGGAGCCTCAGAAAGCACCATTTCCTACATTCACCAACTGTAGACATAGTTAGCGCAAACCTGTACATGTCTCCCTTACATTCTACCCTCGGTGATGTAGAACTGTAAGGACTTGCAGAAAGCACCATTTCCACCATTCACCATCTGTAGATGTAGTGCACAGCTGTACATGTCTCCCTTACTTTCTACCCTAGGTGAAGGAGAACTGTATGGAGCCTCAGAATGCATCATTACCAGCATTCACCATCTGTAGACATAGTTAGCGCACACTTGTACATGTCCATCCTTACTTTCTACACTTGATGAAGAAGAAATCAAGAAGAAATTAAGAAGCTGCAGAAAGCACCGTTTCCCACAATCTCCATCCGTAGACATAGCTAGCACAAAGCTGTACATGACTACCTTTCTGTCTACCCTAGAAGAAGTAGAACTGTAAGGAGCTGCAGAAATCACCATTTACAACATTCACCATCTCCAGTCATAGTTAGCGCACACCTGTATATGTCTCCCATACATTCTACCCTTGATGAAGAAGAACTGTAAGGAGCTGCTGAAAAAACCATTACCTACATTCGCCATCTTTAGACATAGTTAGCGCACACCTGACCTTGCCTACCTAACTTTCTACCCTTGATGAAGAACAACTGTAAGGAGCCTCAGAAAGCACCATTTCCAACATTCACCATCTGTAGACATAGTTAGCGCACATCTGACCATGTCTCCCTTACTTTCTACCCTTGATGAACAAGAACTGTAAGGAGCCTCAGAAAGCACCATTTCCAACATTCACCATCTGTAGACATAGTTAGCGTACAGCTGGACACGTCTCCCTTCCTTTGTACCCTGGGTGAAGGAGGACTGTAAGGAGCTGTGGAAAGCACCATTTCCAACATTCACCATCTCTAGAAATAGTTAGCGCACACCTGACCATGGCTCCCTTACTTCCTACGCTTGATGAAGAAGAACTGTAAGGAGCCTCAGAAAGCACCATTTCCAACATTCGCCATCTGTAGACATAGTTAGCGTACAGCTGGACACGTCTCCCTTACTCTGTACCCTAGGTGAAGGAGAACAGTAAGGAGCTCATAAGGCACCATTTCCAATATTCACCATCTGTAGACATAGTTTGCGCACAGCTGTACATGTCTCCCTTACTTTCTACCCTCGGTGATGGAGGACTGTAAGGAGCTGCGGAAAGCACCATTTCCAACATTCACCATCTGTAGCCATACTTAGCGCACATCTCACCATGTCTCCATTACTTTCTACCCTTGATGAAGAAGAACTGTAAGCAGCCTCAGAAAGCACCATTTCCAACATTCACCATCTGTAGACATAGTTAGCTGACATCTGACCCTGTCTCCCTTACTTCCTACCTTTGATGAAGAAGAACTGTAAGTAGCCTCAGAAAGCACCATGTCCAACATTCACCATCTGTAGACATAGTTAGCGTACAGCTGTACACGTCTCCCTTACTCTACACCCTAGGTGAAGGAGAACAGGAAGGAGAACAGGAAGGAGGACAGGAAGGAGGACAGTAAGGAGCTCAGAAGGCACCATTTCCAATATCCACCATCTGTAGACATAGTTAGCGCACAGCTGTACGTGTCTCCCTTACTTTTTACCCTCGGTGAAGGAGAACTGTAGGGAGCTGCAGAAAACACCATTTCCTTCATTCACCATCTTTAGACAGAGTTACCAGACACCTGACGTTGCCTCCCTAACTTTCTACGCTTAATGAAGGAATACTGTAAGGAGCCTCAGAAAGCACCATTTCCAACATTCCCCATCTGTAACCATTACTAGCGCACAGCTGTACATGACTCACTTACATTCTTCCCTAGATGAAGGAGGACCTTAAGGAGCTGCAGAAAGCACTATTTCCAACATTCACCATCTGTAGACATAGTTAGCACACATCTAACCATGTCTCCCTTACTTTCTACCCTTGATGAAGAAGAACTGTAAGTAGCCTCAGAAAGCACCATTTCCAACATTCACCATTTGTAGACATAGTTAGCGTACAGCCGTACACGTCTCCCTTAACCTCTACCCTAGGTGAGGGAGAACAGTAAGGAGCACAGAAGGCACCATTTCCAATATTCACCATCTGTAGACATAGTTAGCGCACAGCTGTACATGTCTCCCTTACTTTCTACCCTCGGTGAAGGAGAACTGTAGGGAGCTGCAGAAAGCACCATTTCCTACATTCACCATCTTAAGACATAGTTAGCGCACACCAGACCTTGCCTCCCTAACTTTCAACGCTTGATGAAGGTGAACTGTAAGGAGCCTCAGAAAGCACCATTTCCAACATTCACCATCTGTAGACATTACTTGCGCACAGCTGTACATGTCTCCCTTCCTTTCTACCCTAGATGAAGGAGGACCGTAAGGAGCTGCCGAAAGCACCATTTCCAACATTCACCATCTGTAGACATTACTAGCGCACAGCTGTACATGTCTCCCTTCCTTTCTACCCTACGTGAAGGAGGACTGTAAGGAGCTGGGGAAAGCACCATTTCCAACATTCACCATCTGTAGACATAGTTAGCGCACATGTGACCATGTCTCCCTTACTTTCCAACCTAGATGAAGAAGAACTGTAAGGAGCCACAGAGAGCACCATTTCCAACATTCACCATCTGTTGACATAGTCAGCGCACTGCTGTACATATCTCCCTTACTTTCTACCGCGATTGAAGAAGAACTGTAACATGCTGCAGAAAGCACCATTTAAAACATTCACCATTTGTACACATTGTTAGAGTGCACCTGTACATGTGTCTTTTACTTTCTACGCTTGATGAAGGAGAACTGTAAGGAGCCTCAGAAAGCACCAATTCCAACATTCACCATTTCTAGACATAGTTAGCGCACATCTGACCATTTCTCCCTTATTTTCTACCCTTGATGAAGGAGAACTGTAAGGAGCCTCAGAAAGCACCATTTACAACATTCACAATCTGTAGACATAGTTAGCGCACAGCTGCACATGTCTCCCTTCCTTTCTACCCTAGGTGAAGGAGAACTGTAAGGCGCTGCAGAAAGCACCATTTCGAATATTCACCATCTATAGACATTGATAGCTCACACCAGTACATGTCTCACTTACTTTCTACCCTTGATGAAGAAGAACTGTGAGGAGCTGCAGAAAGCACCATTTCCAACATTCACCTTCTGTAGACATAGTTAGTGCACAGCTGTACATAACTCCCTTTGCTTTCTACCCTAGGTAAAGGAAAACAGTAAGGAGTTCCAGAAAGCACCTTTTCCAACATTCACCATCTGTTGACTTAGTCAGCGCACACTTGTACATGTGTCTCTTACTTTCTATCCTTGATGAAGAAGAACTGTAAGGAGCCTCAGAAAGCACCATTTCCTACATTCACCAACTGTAGACATAGTTAGCGCAAACCTGTACATGTCTCCCTTACATTCTACCCTCGGTGATGTAGAACTGTAAGGACTTGCAGAAAGCACCATTTCCACCATTCACCATCTGTAGATGTAGTGCACAGCTGTACATGTCTCCCTTACTTTCTACCCTAGGTGAAGGAGAACTGTATGGAGCCTCAGAATGCATCATAACCAGCATTCACCATCTGTAGACATAGTTAGCGCACACTTGTACATGTCCATCCTTACTTTCTACACTTGATGAAGAAGAAATCAAGAAGAAATTAAGAAGCTGCAGAAAGCACCGTTTCCCACAATCTCCATCCGTAGACATAGCTAGCACACAGCTGTACATGACTAACTTTCTGTCTACCCTAGAAGAAGTAGAACTGTAAGGAGCTGCAGAAATCACCATTTACAACATTCACCATCTCCAGTCATAGTTAGCGCACACCTGTATATGTCTCCCATACATTCTACCCGTGATGAAGAAGAACTGCAAGGAGCTGCTGAAAAAACCATTACCTACATTCGCCATCTTTAGACATAGTTAGCGCACACCTGACCTTGCCAACCTAACTTTCTACCCTTGATGAAGAACAACTGTAAGGAGCCTCAGAAAGCACCATTTCCAACATTCACCATCTGTAGACATAGTTAGCGCACATCTGACCATGTCTCCCTTACTTTCTACCCTTGATGAACAAGAACTGTAAGGAGCCTCAGAAAGCACCATTTCCAACATTCACCATCTGTAGACATAGTTAGCGCACATCTGACCATGTCTCCCTTACTTCCTACGCTTGATGAAGAAGAACTGTAAGGAGCCTCAGAAAGCACCATTTCCAACGTTCGCCATCTGTAGACATAGTTAGCGTACAGCTGGACACGTCTCCCTTACTCTGTACCCTAGGTGAAGGAGAACAGTAAGGAGCTCAGAAGGCACCATTTCCAATATTCACCATCTGTAGAAATAGTTTGCGCACAGCTGTACTTATCTCCCTTACTTTCTACCCTCGGTGATGGAGGACTGTAAGGAGCTGCGGAAAGCACCATTTCCAACATTCACCATCTGTAGCCATAGTTAGCGCACATGTGACCATGTCTCCCTTACTTTCTACCCTTGATGAACAAGAACTGTAAGGAGCCTCAGAAAGCACCATTTCCAACATTCAACATCTGTAGACACAGTTAGCGCACATCTGACCATGACTCCCTTACTTTCTACCCTTGATGAACAAGAACAGTAAGGAGCCTCAGAAAGCACCATTTCCAACATTCACCATCCGTAGACATAGTTAGCGTACAGCTGTACACGTCTACCTTACTCACTACCCTAGGTGAAGGAGAACAGTAAGGAGCTCAGAAGGCACCATTTCCAACATTCACCATCTGTAGACACAGTTAGCGCACATCTGACCATGTCTCCCTTACTTTCTACCCTTCATGAACAAGAACTGTAAGGAGCGACAGAAAGCACCATTTCCAACATTCACCATCTGTAGACACAGTTAGCGCACATCTGACCATGTCTCCCTTACTTTCTACCCTTGATGAACAAGAACTGTAAGGAGCCTCAGAATGCACCCTTTCCAACATTCACCATCTGTGACACAGTTAGCGCACATCTGACCATGTCTCCCTTACTTTCTACCCTTGATGAACAAGAACTGTAAGGAGCCTCAGAAAGCAACATTTCCAACATTCACCATCTGTAGACACAGTTAGCGCACATCTGACCATGTCTCCCTTACTTTCTACCCTTGATGAACAAGAACTGTAAGGAGCCTCAGAAAGCAACATTTCCAACATTCACCATCTGTAGACACAGTTAGCGCACATCTGACCGTGTCTCCCTTACTTTCTACCCTTGATGAACAAGAACTGTAAGGAGCCTCAGAAAGCACCATTTCCAACATTCACCATCTGTAGACATTGTTAGCGTACAGCTGTACACGTCTACCTTACTCAGTACCCTATGTGAAGGAGAACAGTAATGAGCTCAGAAGGCACCATTTCCAACATTCACCTTCTGTAGACACAGTTAGCGCACATCTGACCATGTCGCCCTCACTTTCTACCCTTGATCAACAGGAACTGTAAGGAGCCTCAGAAAGCACCATTTCCAACATTCACCATCTGTAAACATAGTTGGCGTACAGCTGTACACGTCTACCTTATTGACTACCCTAGGTGAAGGAGAACAGTAAGGAGCTCAGAAGGCACCATTTCCAACATTCACAATCTGTAGACACAGTTAGCGCACATCTGACCATGTCTCCCTTACTTTCTACCCTTGATGAACAAGAACAGTAAGGAGCCTCAGAAAGCACCATTTCCAACATTCACGATCTGTAGACACAGTTAGCGCACATCTGACCATGTCTACTTACTTTCTACCCTTGAAGAACAAGAACTGTAAGGAGCCTCAGAAAGCACCATTTCCAACATTCACCATCTGTAGACATAGTTAGTGTACAGCTGTACACGTCTACCTTACTCACTACCCTATGTGAAGGAGAACAGTAAGGAGCTCAGAAGGCACCATTTCCAACCTTCACCATATGTAGACACAGTTAGCGCACATCTGACCATGTCTCCCTTACTTTCTAAACTTGATGAACAAGAACTGTAAGGAGCCTCAGAAAGCACCATTTCCAACATTCACCATCTGTAGACACAGTTAGCGCACATCTGACCATGTCTCCCTAACTTTCTACCCTTGATGAACAAGAACTGTAGGGAGTCTCAGAAAGCACCATTTCCAACATTCACCATCTGTAGACGTAGTTAGCGTACAGCTATACACGTCTACCTTACTCACTACCCTAGGTGAAGGAGAACAGTAAGGAGCTCAGTAGGTACCATTTCCAACATTCACCATCTGTAGACACAGTTAGCGCACATCTGACCATGTCTCCCTTACTTTCTACCCTTGATGAACAAGAACTGTAAGGAGCCTCAGAAAGCACCATTTCCAACATTCACCATCTGTAGACACAGTTAGCGCACATCTGACCATGTCTCACTTACTTTCTACCCTTGATGAACAAGAACTGTAAGTTGCCTCAGAAAGCACCATTTCCAACATTCACCATCTGTAGACACAGTTAGCGCACATCTGACCATGTCTCCCTTACTTTCTACCCTTGATGAACAAGAACTGTAAGGAGCCTCAGAAAGCACCATTTCCAACATTCACCATCTATAGACACAGTTAGCGCACATCTGACCATGTCTCCCTTACTTTCTACCCTTGATGAACAAGAACTGTAAGGAGCCTCAGAAAGAAACATTTCCAACATTCACCATCTGTAGACACAGTTAGCGCACATCTGACCATGTCTCCCTTACTTTCTACCCTTGATGAACAAGAACTGTAAGGAGCCTCAGAAAGCAACATTTCCAACATTCACCATTTGTAGACACAGTTAGCGCACATCTGACCATGTCTCCCTTACATTCTACCCTTGATGAACAAGAACTGTATGGAGCCTCAGAGAGCACCATTTCCAACATTCACCATCTGTAGACATAGTTAGCGTACAGCTGTACACGTCTACCTTACTCAGTACGCTACGTGAAGGAGAACAGTAAGGAGCTCAGAAGGCACCATTTCCAACATTCACCTTCTGTAGACACAGTTAGCGCACATCTGACCATGTCGCCCTTACTTTCTACCCTTGATGAACAGGATCTGTAAGGAGCCTCAGAAAGCACCATTTCCAACATTCACCATCTGTAGACACAGTTAGCGCACATCTGACCATGTCTGCCTTACTTTCTACCCTTGAAGAACAAGAACTGTAAGGAGCCTCAGATAGCACCATTTCCAACATTCACGATCTGTAGACACAGTTAGCGCACATCTGACCATGTCTCCCTTACTTTCTACCCTTGAAGAACAAGAACTGTAAGGAGCCTCAGAAAGCACCATTTCCAACATTCATCATCTGTAGACATAGTTAGCGTACAGCTGTACACGTCTACCTTACTCACTACCCTATGTGAAGGAGAACAGTAAGGAGCTCAGAAGGCACCATTTCCAACCTTCACCATATGTAGACACAGTTAGCGCACATCTGACCATGTCTCCCTTACTTTCTAAACTTGATGAACAAGAACTGTAAGGAGCCTCAGAAAGCACCATTTCCAACATTCACCATCTGTAGACACAGTTAGCGCACATCTGACCATGTCTCCCTTACTTTCTACCCTTGATGAACAAGAACTCTAAGGAGCCTCAGAAAGCACCATTTCCAACATTCACCATCTGTAGACACAGTTAGCGCACATCTGACCATGTCTCCCATACTTTCTACCCTTGATGAACAAGAACTGTAAGGAGCCTCAGAAAGCACCATTTCCAACATTCACCATCTGTAGACATAGTTAGCGTACAGCTGTACACGTCTACCTTACTCACTACCCTAGGTGAAGGAGAACTGTAAGGAGCTCAGAAGGCACCATTTCCAACATTCACCATCTGTAGACACAGTTAGCGCACATCTGACCATGTCTCCCTTACTTTCTACCCTTGATGAACAAGAACTGTAAGGAGCCTCAGAAGGCACCATTTCCAACATTCACCATCTGTAGACACAGTTAGTGCACATCTGACCATGTCTCCCTTACTTTCTACCCTTGATGAACAAGAACTGTAAGGAGCCTCAGAAAGCACCATTTCCAATATTCGTCATCTGTAGAGATAGTTAGCGTACAGCTGTACACGTCTACCTCACTGACTACCCTAGGTGAAGGAGAACAGTAAGGAGCTCAGAAGGCACCATTTCCAATGTTCACCATCTGTAGACACAGTTAGCGCACATCTCACCATGTCTCCCTTACTTTCAACCCCTGATGAACAAGAACTGTAAGGAGCCTCAGAAAGCACCATTTCCAACATTCACCATCTGTAGACACAGTTAGCGCACATCTGACCATGTCTCCCTTACTTTCTACCCTTGATGAACAAGAACTGTAAGGAGCCTCAGAAAGCACCATTTCCAACATTCACCATCTGTAGACACAGTTAGCGCACATCTGACCATGTCTCCCTTACATTCTACCCTTGATGAACAAGAACTGTAAGTTCCCTCAGAAAGCACCATTTCCAACATTCACCATCTGTAGACACAGTTAGCGCACATCTGACCATGTCTCCCTTACTTTCTACCCTTGATGAACAAGAACTGTAAGGAGCCTCAGAAAGCACCATTTCCAACATTCACCATCTATAGACACAGTTAGCGCACATCTGACCATGTCTCCCTTACTTTCTACCATTGATGAACAAGAACTGTAAGGAGCCTCAGAAAGCAACATTTCCAACATTCACCATCTCTAGACACAGTTAGCGCACATCTGGCCATGTCTCCCTTACTTTCTACCCTTGATGAACAAGAACTGTAAGGAGCCTCAGAAAGCAACATTTCCAACATTCACCATCTGTAGACACAGTTAGCGCACATCTGACCATGTCTCCCTTACTTTCTACCCTTGATGAACAAGAACTGTAAGGAGCCTCAGAAAGCACCATTTCCAACATTCACCATCTGTAGACACAGTTAGCGCACATCTGACCATGTCTCCCTTACTTTCTACCCTTGATGAACAAGAACTGTAAGGAGCCTCAGAAAGCACCATTTCCAACATTCACCATCTGTAGACACAGTTAGCGCACATCTGACCATGTCTCCCTTACATTCTACCCTTGATGAACAAGAACTGTAAGTTGCCTCAGAAAACACCATTTCCAACATTCACCATCTGTAGACACAGTTAGCGCACATCTGACCATGTCTCCCTTACTTTCTACCCTTGATGAACAAGAACTGTAAGGAGCCTCAGAAAGCACCATTTCCAACATTCACCATCTGTAGACACAGTTAGCGCACATCTGACCATGTCTCCCTTACATTCTACCCTTGATGAACAAGAACTGTATGGAGCCTCAGAAGGCACCATTTCCAACATTCACCATCTGTAGACATAGTTAGCGTACAGCTGTACACGTCTACCTTACTCAGTACGCTACGTGAAGGAGAACAGTAAGGAGCTCAGAAGGCACCATTTCCAACATTCACCTTCTGTAGACACAGTTAGCGCACATCTGACCATGTCGCCCTTACTTTCTACCCTTGATGAACAGGAACTGTAAGGAGCCTCAGAAAGCACCATTTCCAACATTCACCATCTGTAGACACAGTTAGCGCACATCTGACCATGTCTCCCTTACTTTCTACCCTTGATGAACAAGAACTGTAAGGAGCCTCAGAAAGCACCAATTCCAACATTCACGATCTGTAGACACAGTTAGCGCACATCTGACCATGTCTCCCTTACTTTCTACCCTTGAAGAACAAGAACTGTAAGGAGCCTCAGAAAGCACCATTTCCAACATTCACCATCTGTAGACATAGTTAGCGTACAGCTGTACACGTCTACCTTACTCACTACCCTATGTGAAGGAGAACAGTAAGGAGCTCAGAAGGCACCATTTCCAACCTTCACCATATGTAGACACAGTTAGCGCACATCTGACCATGTCTCCCTTACTTTCTAAACTTGATGAACAAGAACTGTAAGGAGCCTCAGAAAGCACCATTTCCAACATTCACCATCTGTAGACACAGTTAGCGCACATCTGACCATGTCTCCCTTACTTTCTACCCTTGATGAACAAGAACTGTAAGGAGCCTCAGAAACACCATTTCCAACATTCACCATCTGTAGACACAGTTAGCGCACATCTGACCATGTCTCCCATACTTTCTACCCTTGATGAACAAGAACTGTAAGGAGCCTCAGAAAGCACCATTTCCAACATTCACCATCTGTAGACATAGTTAGCGTACAGCTGTACACGTCTACCTTACTCACTACCCTAGGTGAAGGAGAACTGTAAGGAGCTCAGAAGGCACCATTTCCAATATTCACCATCTGTAGACACAGTTAGCGCACATCTGACCATGTCTCCCTTACTTTCTACCCTTGATGAACAAGAACTGTAAGGAGCCTCAGAAGGCACCATTTCCAACATTCACCATCTGTAGACACAGTTAGTGCACATCTGACCATGTCTCCCTTACTTTCTACCCTTGATGAACAAGAACTGTAAGGAGCCTCAGAAAGCACCATTTCCAACATTCGTCATCTGTAGACATAGTTAGCGTACAGCCGTACACGTCTACCTCACTGACTACCCTAGGTGAAGGAGAACAGTAAGGAGCTCAGAAGGCACCATTTCCAACGTTCACCATCTGTAGACACAGTTACCGCACATCTCACCATGTCTCCCTTACTTTCAACCCTTGATGAACAAGAACTGTAAGGAGCCTCAGAAAGCACCATTTCCAACATTCACCATCTGTAGACACAGTTAGCGCACATCTGACCATGTCTCCCTTACTTTCTACCCTTGATGAACAAGAACTGTAAGGAGCCTCAGAAAGCACCATTTCCAACATTCACCATCTGTAGACACAGTTAGCGCACATCTGACCATGTCTCCCATACTTTCTACCCTTGATGAACAAGAACTGTAAGGAGCCTCAGAAAGCACCATTTCAAACATTCACCATCTGTAGACATAGTTAGCGTACAGGTGTACACGTCTACCTTACTCACTACCCTAGGTGAAGGAGAACAGTAAGGAGCTCAGAAGGCACCATTTCCAACATTCACCATCTGTAGACACAGTTAGCTCACATCTGACCATGTCTCCCTATCTTTCTACCCTTGATGAACAAGAACTGTAAGGAGCCTCAGAAAGCACCATTTCCAACATTCACCATCTGTAGACATAGTTAGCGTACAGCTGTACACGTCTACCTTACTCACTACCCTAGCTGAAGGAGAGCAGTATGGAGCTCAGAAGGCACCATTTCCAACATTCACCATCTGTAGACATCGTTAGCACAGATCTGACCATGACTCCCTTACACTCTAACCTTGATGATCAAGAACTGTAAGGAGCCTCAGAGAGCACCATTTCCAACATTCACCATCTGTTAACATAGTCAGCGCACTGCTGTACATATCTCCCTTACTTTCTACCCCGATTGAAGAAGAACTGTAACATGCTGCAGAAAGCACCATTTAAAACATTCACCATTTGTACACATTGTTAGAGTGCACCTGTACATGTGTCCCTTACTTTCTACCCTTGATGAAGGAGAACTGTAAGGAGCCTCAGAAAGCACCAATTCCAACATTCACCATTTCTAGACATAGTTAGCGCACATCTGACCATGTCTCCCTTATTTTCTGCCCTTGATGAAGGAGAACTGTAAGGAGCCTCAGAAAGCACCATTTACAACATTCACAATCTGTAGACATAGTTAGCGCACAGCTGCACATGTCTCCCTTCCTTTCTACCCTAGGTGAAGGAGAACTGTAAGGCGCTGCAGAGAGCACCATTTCGAATATTCACCATCTATAGACATTGATAGCTCACACCAGTACATGTCTCAGAAAGCACCATTTCCAACATTCACCATCTGTAGACACAGTTAGCGCACATCTGACCATGTCTCCCTTACTTTCTACCCTTGATGAACAAGAACAGTAAGGAGCCTCAGAAAGCACCATTTCCCACATTCACGATCTGTAGACACAGTTAGCGCACATCTGACCATGTCTACTTACTTTCTGCCCTTGAAGAACAAGAACTGTAAGGAGCCTCAGAAAGCACCATTTCCAACATTCACCATCTGTAGACATAGTTAGCGTACAGCTGTACACGTCTACCTTACTCACTACCCTATGTGAAGGAGAACAGTAAGGAGCTCAGAAGGCACCATTTCCAACCTTCACCATATGTAGACACAGTTAGCGCACATCTGACCATGTCTCCCTTACTTTCTAAACTTGATGAACAAGAACTGGAAGGAGCCTCAGAAAGCACCATTTCCAACATTCACCATCTGTAGACACAGTTAGCGCACATCTGACCATGTCTCCCTTACTTTCTACCCTTGATGAACAAGAACTGTAAGGAGCCTCAGAAAGCACCATTTCCAACATTCACCATCTGTAGACATAGTTAGCGTACAGCTGTACACGTCTCCCTTACTCTCTACCCAAGGTGAAGGAGAACAGTAAGGAGCTCAGAAGGCACTATTTCCAACATTCACCATCTCTAGAGATAGTTAACGCACAGCTGTACATGTGTCCCTTACTTTGTACCCTGGATAAAGGATAAGTGTAAGGAGCCTCAGAAACCACCATTTCCAACATTCACCATCTGTGGACATAGTTAGCGCCCACCTGTACATGTCTCCCTTACTTTCTACCCTAGGTGAAGGAGAACTGTATGGAGCATCAGAAAGCATCATTTCCAACATTCACCAGCTCCAGTCATAGTTAGCTCACTCCTGTATGTGTCTCCCATACATTCTACCCTTGATGAAGAAGAACTGTAAGAAACTGCAGAAAGCACCATTTCCAACATTCACCATCTGTAGACATAGTTAGTGCACAGCTGTACATGCCTCCCTTACTTTCTTCCGTAGGGGAAGAAGAACTGTAAGGAGCCTCAGAGAGCACCACTCCCAACATTCACCATCTGTAGACATAGTAGCTCACAGCTGTACATGTCTCCCCTACTTTATACCGTAGGTGAAGGAGAACTGTAAGGAGCTACAGAAGCACTATTTCCGTCATTCACCATCTGTAGACATAGTTAGCGCACAGCTTTATATGTCTACCTTACTGTCTACTCAAGATGAAGGAGAACTGTAAGGAGCTGCAGAAAGCACCATTTCCAACATTGACCATCTCTAGACATAGTTAGCGTACACCTGTACATGTCTCCCTTAGTTTGTACCCTTCATGACGAAGGACTGTTAGGAGCCTCAGAAAGCACCATTTCCAACATTCGCAATCTGTAGACATAGTGAGCGCACAGCTGTACAAGTCTCCCATACTTTCTACCCTTGATGAAGAAGAACTGTAAGAAGCTGCAGAAAGTACCATTTCCAACATTCACCATCTCTAGACATAGATAGCGCACACACTTGTACATGTCTCACTTACTTTCACCCTTGATGAAGAAGGACTGTAAGGAGCTGCAGAAAGCACCATTTACAATAAACACCATCTGTAGACATAGTTAGGGCAAAGCTATACTTGTCTCCCTTGCTTTTTCCTCTAGTTGAAGAACAACTGTAAGGTGCTGCAGGAAGCACCATTTCCAACATTCAACATCTGTAGAAATAATTATCGCACAGCTGTACATGTGACCCTTACTTTCTACCCTAGATGAATAACAACTGGAAGGAACTGCAGAAAGCACCTTTCCAACATTCACCATCTGTAGTCACAGTTAGTGCACAGCTGTATATGTCTCCCTTACTTTCTATCCTAGATGAAGGAGGACTGTAAGGAACTTGCAGAAAGAACCATTTATAACATTCACCATCTGTAGACATAGTTAGCGCACAGCTGTTTATGCATCCCATACTTTCTACCCTAGATGAAGAAGAACTGTAAGGAGCTGCAGAAAGCTTTCTTACCAACTTACACCATCTGTGGACATAGCTAGTGCCCTGCTGGGTATGTCTCCTTTACGTTATATTCTAGGTGAAAAAGAATAGGAAAGAGCTGCAGAGAGCACCATTTCCAACTTTCACCATCTGTAGACATTGTTAGCGCACAGCTGAACATGTCTCCCTTACTTTCAACCCTAGGTGAAGAACTGTAAAGAGCTGCCGTAAGCACCATTTCCAACATTCACCCTTTGTAGACATAGATAGTGCAATGCATTATGTGTCTCCTTTACTGTCTATCCTAGGCAAAAAAGAACTGTAAGGTGCTGCGGAAAGCACCATTTCCGACATTCACCTGAAAGCACCAGAGAGATATTCAATCAGTTTCTGATAGTGCAAGTTTTGTCGCCAGTATGTCAGTGTCAATACACCATCATGCTCCAAAATTTCACACTGCAGCCCAAGCCTGGTCTCTCTACATAGGCAAGACTCCTGCTGAAAACGTTCCTAAAAGCACGATCACTCCCTGATGGCAACAACAGGTGTATGTCTCGAGAACAATCTCACCCAAAGATGGCATAACCGAACATGGCTATCCACCTCCTGTAGTTAGAGATTGGGTTTTTCTGTCCAGGCAACTAGTATACGTCAATCCACGGTCACATCTCAACACTCCATTATCCACTTGAGATAGTTATCCAAATGATTTCAGTTCAACATGGGAACTTTTAGGGCTGAGGACATGTGACATCCTCTCTCTCTCTCTCTCTCTCTCTCTCTCTCTCTCTCTCTCTCTCCCCACACACACACACACACACAGGCGTAACCGAACACGGCTATCCACCACCTGTAGTGAGAGATTGGGTTTTTCTGTCCAGGCAACTAGTATACGTCAATCCAGGGTCACATCTCAACACTCCATTATCCACTCGAGATCGTTATCCAAATGTTTTCAGTTCAACATGAGAACTTTTAGAGCTGAGGACATGTGACATCTCGCATCATACTTTAGGTTTCAGTCTTTCCCCTCACTTTTCACACACACACACTCACACACACACACTCACACACACACACACTCACACACACACACACTCACACACACACACACACTCACACACACACACACTCACACACACACACACTCACACACACACACACACTCACACACACACACACTCACACACACACACACTCACACACACACACACACTCACACACACACACACTCACACACACACACACTCACACACACACACACTCACACACACACACACACACACACACACACACACACACACACACACACACACACACTCACACACACACACACTCACACACTCACACACTCACACACTCACACACTCACACACTCACACACTCACACACTCACACACTCACACACTCACACACTCACTCACACACTCACACACTCACACACTCACTCACTCACTCACTCACTCACTCACTCACACACCACACTCAGACACAGACACAGACACAGACACAGACACAGACACACACACACACACACACACACACACACACACACACACACACACACACACAAACTCACCACACTCACTCACTCACCACACTCACTCACTCACCACACTCACTCACTCACCACACTCACTCACTCACCACACTCACTCACTCACCACACTCACTCACTCACCACACTCACTCACTCACCACACTCACTCACTCACCACACTCACTCACTCACCACACACACACACACACACACACACACACACACAAACACACACACACACAAACACTCACACACACAAACACTCACACACACAAACACACACACACACAAACACTCACACACACAAACACTCACACACACAAACACTCACACACACAAACACAAACACTCAAACACACACAAACACTCACACACACACACAAACACTCACACACACACACACACACTCACACACACACACACACACACACACACACACACACACACACACACACACACACTCTACCCATTCATCTCTGCTCTGCTCATACACTTGCCTCACCACAATACTACTAGGTGACATTCAGTCTAATTTTGCACAATAATAGTTTCATTTAGGCTAATCTGTGTAGAGATACAGGTTTACTGACAACTCTTGTGAAACTTAATTTTCCCTGAAACAATAGACAGTGCATACATGTAAATGTTAGCTAGCAGATCACACTGTACTCTGTATGTCTACATACTCTTCAATGAAACTCTAACATTAGTTCTAATTACTGGGCAGCTACTCACCATCTGTGTTAGCTATTTCTAGATGAGTTTGATTTGGTCAGTCCTCTACCAGATCAGTTCTCTCTCCTCAGGATGCACAGCTGACTGTCTTTGCCTCCTGCTGCGTGGAGGCCAGCTCAGCCAAATAGTGACCAGATTGTGCTCTGTGCCAGCAGCCAGTGCTGTAACGAAACACGTGTCACTCTGTAATCTTATGGCATGTACTGAATAAAAGAGGCACTGTTTTAACTTCTCTTATTGAATCCTCAATGTACCAAAATTTCAACATAGTATGCTACACACTAAAATAGGTGTAATACCAGATTAATAATGAACTTGGAAATAGCAGCCCAATCTAAAGTCATACAGCTGTATACAGGCAAGGAGAGAAATAACATTCTCCACACACCAAGATTATATCGAGGAACTGAAAAATTATAAGATGACACTGTTTATGATCATTCAGTTTTTTTTTTTTTTTTTTTTTTTTTTTGTTTGTGGTTTTAGGGCGCAAAACTTCTATGGTCATTAGCGCCCAGCCCGTGACATAGAAAACAGGAAAAAAACGAAATTTAAAATCAGCAGCAATGGGAACAAAATCATAAAATTTGAGTAACTAAAGGCAGAAGGAATGCTTAAAAATCCACTATAGAAAGGGGTTGGTTGTCCCCCAAAAAAAAGCTTCAAATGACTGACGTCATTTCACTGTCACTAATAAACTGTAGAACGCGGTCAGCTGAGCGCGTGTCATCTGCTAAAATCGACGATAGATCAGGCGATAGCTGTAGACGGGAGCGTAACGGATTAAAATAGGGGCATTCAATTAAAAGGTGTCTGACCGTCCACAGCTGAGAGCAGTGGGGACAGAGTGGGGGAGGATCACCGCTTAAAAGATGTCGATGACTAAAAAGACAGTGCCCTATCCGGAGTCGAGCTAAAATTACCTCCTCCCGACGACGCGTTCGGGAGGAAGAGGTCCAAGCGCAAGGAAGGGCTTTCACTTCCCGCAATTTATTGTGGGGAAGTGTTGACCAATTCGCATGCCATAAATGAGCAGCTTGGCGGCATAAAACGCTCCGTAGATCGGTAAACGGAAGAGACTGAATAGCTGGCCGAGGAAGAGAGACTGCAGCCTTGGCCGCTATATCGGCCGCCTCATTTCCACAGATACCAGCGTGTCCCGGGAGCCAGAGGAACGCCACTGAGACGCCCCCCAGGTGGAGCAAGCGCAGACAGTCCTGAATCCGGTGGACCAGAGGGTGCACGGGGTAAAGAGCTTGGAGACTTAGGAGAGAGCTGAGAGAATCTGAGCAGATTACGTACTGTATCCGCTGATGGCGGCGGATGTAGTGGACAGCCTGGAGAACAGCGTAAAGCTCCGCAGTATAAACCGAACACTGGTCGGGAAGCCGAAAGTTATTTGGGGTGTCGCCAACAATATAGGCACTCCCTACACCTAACGATGTTTTCGAGCCATCGGTGTAAATAAATGTGGCATCCGTCATTTGTGCACATAGAGCAGCAAATGCCCGACGGTAAGCAAGTGTAGGGGTACCATCCTTGGGAAATTGACATAGGTCTCTGAGCAAGTTGATCCGGGGACGGAGCCAAGGCGGTGCTGTACCCCAAGTTGTCAAGAAGGTTTTAGGAAAGCGGAAGGAAAGAGAATGGAGCAGTTGACGGAAGCGGACTCCCGGGGGTAGTAGGGAGGAGGAGCGGCCTGCATACCCGACATCAAAGGAGGCGTCGAAAAAAAGGTCATGCGCTGGATTAGCAGGCATGGAAGACAGATGGCTAGCATAACGACTCAGAAGGACTGCCCGCCGATTGGACAGCGGAGGTTCAGCAGTCTCAGCATAAAGGCTTTCCACAGGGCTGGTGTAAAAAGCTCCAGATACTAAACGTAATCCACGGTGGTGGATAGAGTCGAGACGCCGAAGAATAGACGGCCGAGCAGAGGAGTAGACTATGCTTCCATAATCCAATTTCGAGCGCACTAAGGCGCGATAGAGGCGGAGAAGGACCACTCGGTCCGCTCCCCAAGAGGTACCATTCAGGACACGGAGGGCGTTAAGCGAACGCAGACAGCGAGCCGAAAGATAGGAAACGTGGGAGGACCAGCACAGTTTTCTGTCAAACATAAGACCCAAGAATTTAGCGACGTCGGAAAACGGAAGGTTGACAGGACCTAGATGTAAGGAGGGCGGAAGAAACTCCTTACGTCGCCAAAAATTTACACAAACGGTCTTACTGGGTGAGAAACGGAAGCCGGTTTCGATGCTCCACGAGTGGAGGCGATCGAGACATCCTTGATGACGTCTTTCAAGAAGGCTGGTCCGTTGAGAGCTGTAGTAGATCGCAAAATCGTCCACAAAGAGGGAGCCCGAGACATCAGGAAGGAGACAATCCATAATTGGATTAATGGCGATGGCAAACAGTACAACACTCAGCACGGAGCCCTGGGGTACCCCGTTTTCTTGGGAGAAAGTACGGGAGAGAGTAGTGTTCACCCGCACCCTAAATGTGCGCTCTGCCATAAATTCGCGAAGAAATAGTGGCAGCCGACCTCGAAAGCCCCAAGAGAACAGTGTGCGGAGGATGCCTGTCCTCCAACAGGTATCGTATGCTCTCTCCAGATCAAAAAATATTGCTACCGTTTGGCGTTTCCGGAGAAAATTGTTCATGATATAAGTAGAGAGAGCAACAAGATGGTCAACGGCTGAACGATGCTTTCGGAATCCGCATTGGGCTGGTGTTAAAAGACTGCGGGACTCCAGCCACCAAGCTAAACGGTAATTCACCATACGCTCCAAAACCTTACAGACACTACTCGTGAGAGAAATGGGGCGATAGCTAGAGGGGAGATGCTTGTCCTTTCCAGGTTTCGGAACGGGAACGACAATAGCTTCCCGCCATCGCCTGGGAAAGGTACTGTCGGTCCAAATTCGATTATAAAGGCGAAGGAGGTAACGCAGGCTATGGGTTGATAAATGCAGCAACATTTGGACATGGATACCATCCGGTCCTGGGGCGGAGGAGCGAGAAGAAGAGAGTGCATGTTGGAGTTCGCGCATGGAGAAAACAGTATTGTAGCTTTCGCGATTGTGAGAGGAGAAAGCAAGATGTCGCACTTCCGCTGCACGTTTCTTCGGGAGAACCGCTGGCGGGTAATTTGAAGAGCTCGAAATCTCAGCAAAGTGCTGACCCAATGAGTTAGAAATTGCGACGGGGTCCACTAAGGTATCATGCGCGACAGTGAGCCCAGAGACCGGGGAGAAACTAGGCGCGCCTGAGAACCGTCGAAGCCGACTCCAAACTTCCGAGGAGGGAGTGAAGGTGTTAAATGAGCTAATAAAGTATTTCCAGCTTGCCTTCTTGCTATCGCGGATGACGCGACGGCATCGCGCACGGAGCTGCTTATATCGGATACAGTTGGCCAAAGTTGGATGGTGACGGAAAATGCGAAGAGCACGTCGCCGCTCACGTATTGCGTCACGGCATGCCTCGTTCCACCAAGGAACTGGAGGGCGCCGGGGCAATTCGGAGGTGCGTGGTATTGAACGTTCCGCAGCTGTGAGAATAACGTCGGTAAAATGTGTGACCTCATCGTCGACGCTGGGAAAGCGATGGTCATCGAATGTCGCTAGAGACGAAAAAAGTGTCCAATCGGCTTGGGCAAACTTCCAGCGACGCGAGCGCATATATGGCAGTTGAGGCTGCAGTCGAAGAACACATGGAAAGTGGTCACTCGAGTGTGTATCATCAAGGGCGAACCATTCGAAGCGCCGAGCTAGCGGAACAGTACCGACCGCAAGGTCCAAATGAGATAAATTTGCCGTGGAGGCAGACAAAAATGTGGGGACCCCAGTGTTGAGGCAGACTAGATCCGCTTGGTGGAAGACGTCTAGCAATAGTGAGCCACGTGGACAAGGATGTGGAGATCCCCAAAGCGGGTGGTGGGCATTGAAGTCCCCAACCAGCAAATAGGGGGGTGGAAGCTGATCAAGAAGATGAAGGAAATCAGCTCGTGCCATTGGTGTAGACGATGGAATGTATACCGTACAAAGAGAGAACGTGTATCCAGAAAGGGAAAGACGGACGGCGACAGCTTGGAAGGAAGTGTTTAAGGGGATTGGGTGATAATGGAGAGTATCATGGAGCAGAATCATGAGTCCTCCATGGGCTGGAGTGCCTTCAACAGAGGGGAGGTCATATCGGACGGACTGAAAATGAGGGAGAACAAAGCGGTCATGGGGACGCAGCTTGGTTTCCTGAAGACAGAAGATGACCGGCGAGTAGGATCGTAAAAGGATCGACAATTCCTCCCGATTGGCGCGAATGCCGCGGATATTCCAGTGGATAATGGACATAGGGTGAACAGAAAATGGAGGAACGTGACCAAGGGTGCTGTCAACTCAACGACTGCTCAGAGCTTGCGACCGACAGCATGGAATGGCATTCAGTCGAAGGCAGAAGATCCTGATCCATAGGTTGGTCAGGAGCAGCTCCTGCCACCAACGATCGGCCAGTTGACCGGCCACCAGCAGTGCGCCTCGGCGACACAGAAGATGGCCGAGGGCGATTTCCGCCAGGTGGTGCTGTAGATGGGACACGCCTTGGCGGAGAAGGAGAGGAACTGTGTTTCTTCGTAGCCTTCTTAGAAGTATGATGTTTAGATGAAGGAGGAACCGATGGTTGTGAAGTTGCGGTACGTAAAAACTCTTCACGAGAATGCTCTTTTTTCGAAGACTTGGCGTCTGACTTTTGGCCTCGAGATTTAACAGAACCCGATGAAGGGTGAGCCATAGAGTGGGCAGGCGAAAGGGGTGAGGTTGAACGGGCGATCTTTGCGCTGGCCGATCTGACGACCGTGGTACTAAAGGTGAAGTCACAAGTCTGCGTGGCCGCCTCCTTTGTTGGTCGAGGAGAAGCAAGGACAGCGCTGTATTTACCTTTCTGAGGCACGGTGGGCTGTCGACTGGCGAGTAACTTTCGAGCAGCAAAGGTCGACACCTTTTCCTTCACTCTTATTTCCTGGATGAGCTTTTCATCCTTAAAAACGGGGCAATCTCGAGAGGAGGCAGCGTGGTCACCCATACAGTTGATGCAGCGAGGGGATGGAGGTGGACAAGCACCTTCATGGGCATCCTTGCCACAAGTAACACATTTGGCCGGATTGGAACAGGACTGGCTGGTATGATTGAACCGCTGACATCGATAGCAACGCGTAGGGTTTGGGACATAAGGGCGAACGGAAATTATCTCATAGCCTGCTTTGATTTTTGATGGGAGTTGAACTTTGTCAAATGTCAAGAAGACAGTGCGGGTTGGAATGATGTTCGAATCAACCCTTTTCATAACCCGATGAACAGCTGTGACGCCCTGGTCAGACAGGTAATGCTGAATTTCTTCGTCAGACAATCCATCGAGGGAGCGCGTATAAACGACCCCACGCGAGGAATTTAAGGTACGGTGCGGTTCCACCCGGACAGGGAAGGTGTGGAGCAGAGAAGTATGCAGCAATTTTTGAGCCTGGAGGGCACTGTGTGTTTCTAACAACAGGGTGCCGTTCCGTAATCTGGACCAAGACTTTACAGGACCCGCAATTGCGTCGACACCTTTCTGTATAATGAAAGGGTTGACCGTGGAAAAGTCGTGACCTTCGTCAGACCGAGAAACAACAAGGAACTGTGGCAACGATGGAAGAACAGTCTGTGGCTGAGACTCAGTGAACTTACGTTTGTGAGCAGACATAGTGGAAGGTGAGGAAACCATTGCGGAAGAATCCCCCATGATTACCGGCGTCTCCGATGGCGCGCTCCTCCCTTGTGGGGGCCCTCGCCGAGGGCACACCCGCCTTAGGTGATTGTTCACACCTCAGGTCACACCTCCCGACAAACGGACGGAGGGACCAATCGGCACTTTCGGAAGGTATCAGCTCGGGTAATCACCCCTCCCTGGGCCTGGCCGTTACCAGGGGGTACGTACGTGTCCTACCTGTCTACCCGGGGCGGGGAATTACGCGTTACCCCGTCACCGGCTACGCATGGAAGTGCGTGGGTCGGCCTTCAGACACGCACAGGGAGGAAAGAAGAGAAAGGGAAAGGAAAGAAGAGGGGGTCTCAAACGCCGTAGCGGAGAAAAGGGCAAGGAGAAGAGGGAAGGAAAAGAGAAGGACAGAGGAAGGACGAGGACTGGCAAGTGTAAGAGCAAGGAATTTGGAACAGTTTCGAGCGTCCGTCTCCGGACGTAGGCACAAACCATACTCCCAGAGGGGGAGAAAGGAAGGAAAGAGACAGGGGTGAGGGGGGGGGGGGCGAAGATGGGGGACGGGGAGGGATGCGGAAAGGGAAGGGAAGGTATGCAGCCCGGAAAAGGAAGGAGGGCCACAGTAGCTCGGGGTCCCGTGCTCGCTACGCACGTGTCCACAAAAGAGTTGTGGACCCCCTGGGGGGTGATCATTCAGTGAAAGCAACATGTGGTTCTGGTGAACATTATACTTTTTTTGGCTACACAATTGCTCTACAATTCAGACACATTAATTAATCACTCTAAGAACATAACACAGCAGGCAACAAAGGATGCTGTTTGAATACAAGTGAAATAATGTAGGCCTCTACTCACAAATTTGTGAGTACAGACAAACATGTAAATGTTAGCTAGCAGATGGTACTGTACTCTGTATGTCTACATACTCTTCAATGAAACTAACATTAGTTCTAATTACTGGGCACTGAGTGTCCTCTGCACACAATTAGAGCCACAGGAAATGTTAACAGAGAAACAATATGGTACAACAATGTCAGTGCACTATCACATACCACAGTAACAATATTATGAAAAGCATAGTTGTCACTCACCATATATCAGAGATGCTGCATCACAGATAAGAACAACGAAAAGGTGGTCACAAAATAAGCTTCCTGTCAACACTACCTCTGTTAAAGCACCTCCACTATTTAGTGAGTAACAAGTATCCCTTGCATAATATTGTTACATTCCATCCTAGATTTTCCATTTATTGATTTTCTATATTATGCTACCATTGGTAGGAACCAGAAACAAACGAGTATCATTCTGACATCACATACATCTTCAGATTTCTCATCCTGTCCACCATAAACCACTGTGTCAAGAGTGTTCTCAGAGACTGTAATTACCGAGTACTTGGCAGAGGCTGCTAGGTGACACTTTCAGTCAATATGTCTATCCTACACACTCTAAAACCCGCATCATTTAGAGAAGCTGTTATTCCTAATTCTCTTGTGATGTTCACAGATCCATATGTGTTGCAACAAATTACAGGTTGTCCCACTCAAATCACTCTGATTTCAAGGACCCAGGAGAGAAAAACCACAGTAGATATGACTATGAGAAATACACCACACTTTAGAGCATCTCAAAGAATTTATATTCATTCTCAGAAGTGCTAAGTATCAATGCCAGAGTGCAGCATGGTCACAGTCACATGAAGTGAAACTGGCAACTACACAGCAATGCGCAAGCAGTAGTATGGCTTTCAGGCATATTAGTGTGCACAGAAATTACTGTGGAGTGTATGAATGTTATCCACCTGATGTGAAAGCAATTGGGAAATGGTATAGGAAGTTTCTGGCAACAGGATAGTGTTCTGAAACATACCGGTGGTGCATGTTATGGATTTTCAGAAGAGACAGTGCAGGACAACAGACAAGTGTTTCTCAGAATCCCACGTAAGTCAATTCCTCAATCATCTAGGCAACTTGATATATTTCAGTCAACATTGCATCATGTAGTTCGCCAGCATCTACATATGTATGATTACAAAGTGCAAACTCTGCAACATCTGACAACGAATGCCAAACCACACTAACGACAATTTGCTACAGATATGCTACAGCATATTGATATGGATACCAGTTTTATAGGAACATGATTATAATCAGATGCGGCAATCTTTCCTCTGTCAGGATGTGTTAACAGCCATAATGTTCGGATTTGAGGTTATCTCAATCTGCACACTGTCGTTCAACATGTTTGTGACAGCCCTAAACTAAACATCTGGTGTGGGCTAATGCATGAGAGGATTGTTGAGACATTTGTCTTTGTTGAACAAAAAGTGAATGGGTCAGAGTCTCTGGACATTTTGGAGCAGTTTGTTTAGCTTCAGATACTCGACTTGTAACCCAACATCATTTTTCAACAAGACGGAGCTCCACCACATTCGTCAATGGCTGTTCTCAAGTTCCTGGGAAGGAAATTTCCCAGTCATTGGATCAGACACAGAACTCATTGTCTGGCCACCACATTCACCTGACATTATGCTGCTTGATTTCTTCATGTGGGGATTTGTGAAAGACCACGTGTGTGACTGAAGTTGTCACATTTCTACATTGCGACATCATATCACTAATTCAATTGAAACAGTAACAGAGGAAACGTTACAAAGAACTTAGTACAAAAATGCATATTGACTCTATATTCTTCATGCTGCAATTGGTTCACATGTAGAGGTGTGCTAATGATAAATAAATAAATTTTGCAAGATGCTCTACAATCTGGTGCATTTTTATTGTAGTATCTACTGTAGTTTTTTCCCCTGGGCCTTTGAAATCAGGGAGGTGTGAGTGGGACACCCTGTAATTGGCTGTTCAGAGGATAAACTGGCTGTTTGAAATTTTGGGAAATGATTTTTACCACAGTGACAATTTTCTTTTTTCAATGATTCCCAGCTGAAATTGCTAATCTTAACTGTGACACTTTCTCAACTGATTCCAGGTAATGCATAATGAGCTACCTTTCTTTGAACTCTGTGTGTCATTTGTCAGTGCTCTCTGGTAATGAACCAAAACCACTCAAGAATGCTCTAGAACAGTATCAACTAGTACAGTGGGACTAGTTTTACTAGTGGATTTGTTATGCTCACTGAATCTTCTGTCAGTAGAACACCATCCTTAGCACTCTTTCCTTACAACCATTTTTATATCATTATTCTAAAGTAACCTTCTGTTTACTCTAAACACAATATATTTAGTTGAATCAACAAACCTGAACTTTTTGCCATTTATCATATTGTATTACAAAGAGATCTAGAAACATCAAATAAGAAGAAAAATTCTGAGGATGAAACCTATATTGCTAGAACCAGAGAGAGAGAGAGAGAGAGAGAGAGAGAGAGAGAGAGAGAGAGAGAGAGAGAGAGAGAGAGAGTGTGTGTGTGTGAGTGTGTGAGTGTGTGTGTGTGTGAGAGAGAGAGAGAGAGAGAGAGAGAGAGAGAGAGAGAGAGAGAGAGAGAGAGATATTGTACTTTCACCTGTAGCATCATAATGCCAATGAGCTGCATCCCCAAACTGCCATTCAGCTGGACACTGCACATATTGTACTCAATCTAGGGCTTGGTGTCCCAACTCCATTTGATACTGCTGCATTTCATGGTCAGATTTCAGTTCCTCTCTATTTGCCTCCGCTTTCTCTCACAGTTGCAACAATTAGTGATTCAACTGTATAAAGATATACACATTCAGTTAATACAGATTACTGTTATTTTTCACTGAGGTGACAAGCATACAACAGAATTGCATTCACTTCCAACAAATCATACAAGTCAGAAAACTCACATAATGTCAATGATCTGCCAACAGTAAATTCTTTACTGCTTTTCACTGTAAATATTAGGATGTAAACTACAAACTGCAGTAATGTGACAAATGTTATTACAGTTTTGACACAGAACTGAAAACCAAATAAAAAAGTGTTTTAAGTGAAGTAAACTGTACATGAGAAGTGTCCTTGTTCAAGACAGATCTGTAGCTTAGTACCAAAAATCAGTCTTACAGAAAATGAAATTCATCATTTTTGAAGACTAAAACATAGTTATATCCAAATATTTAATGGTGACACACAAATCATTACTAAACCTATTTTTCAACATAACTTCCACCAGAAGTGAGAAACCTATTATATCACTGGACAAAATTTTAATCCTTGTGTTGTAGAAGCCTGCTGACTGGGAATGGAAGCAGAATCTCAGGCTTGTTGAGCTCTTTCTTCATTGTGAAAATGCTGAACTAATGACAGGAACTTCTTGAGGTGAAAGAAATGATGAAATATGCTGGGAGTAAAATCAGGACTGTGAGTAGGTTGGTAAACCAACTCCTTGCTGAACTACTCCAGAATAGATGTTGTGTGCCAAATTGTATGTCAGTGAGCACTGTCACAGATCAACTTCATACAAGCACTGAGCATCTTGCCACTCAGATTCAGTGGCTCATTGAAATATCCATTGTTTCACAATAATGGACAGCATTACATGTTTCACTTCTATGCATCAAGTCAGTGTGCACAATGCCCTTCCTCTCCCAGAACACTGAGCGCATCAATACTATCTGCTATAACTTTATCCTGACCATTTATCTACTGTGACACCAACACATTGATTGGTACCGAGTTTCTTGGACACAGTGAGTAACCCACATCACATCTCCTGTTAAAAGCTTATTGAGAAACCTATTGCCACCATCACAGTACATCTCTCAAAGTGTCAGTGGTGTTCCCATGTCATTCAGTTTCATGATCTTATATGATGTATTTTGGCACGTGCCTGATGCACACTTCTTTCAAGAGCAAGTGCTCAGTGCCAATTTCATACATCAAGGATCGCATTATCTGGGGAGGAAGGCTGCCAAGCTCTGTAATTGTCGAGTGTCAGTTTTCCATAATTCACCATCACACCGCCTCCACAATTCTGTCATGGTGGACAGTCAGTCGCAACCTCCTTCAATATGGAGACTGTTGTATGTATGCTGTTTCCACAGCACATTTTCACATTATTGTGAAAATTATTTGGATTCTTCAGTAACAGTAGCACAATGTTTTGCAACTTGTGCCCCTTAGTCACTTATAATGATGAATTTTGCATCTATTTAGTCATCATCATGTAATTAGTTTTTGATTTATACAGTGATGTCCAACTCTGAGTTTGGAAACTTGTAACTGTATGTTAACCAACTGAAGACAAGCTGGAGACCAGTGTTGTGTCAAATAATGTCAGTTTTATAGTGACTGCTAGCAGTTATTATCCGGTTCCCTAATTCTGTTTCCAGTGTGACAGTACGGCACTATACCATCATTCCTGGAGGGTCCCACAAAAACTGTAATAAACACAGCTATCACTCTCAGAGCATATACGACATTCAATTGCCACTGATGACCACCTCCCTCAACCCAAGCACATCCTACTTGACATACTGTATAGAGCAGTAAGATACACATTGATATAAGTCATAACAATTGAGATGATTTTTGTTTTCAGTTTTTTTTATTATTATGCATAAGCATCAACAAAAGTTTCTCTTATCATTTTAGGTACTGTATACCTCCTCTTCTTCCCTACACACAAAATCAAATCATTTAACTTATAACTGTATCAATACTAAATGTAAGCTTTCTTCTTGCTTCATTAGGCATATATCACTCACCTTCTCAGTTATCCATTGGCCTTTATTGTCACACTCACTAAGCGGTTTGTGGAGGGACAATGCTGGAACACGTGTTGCTTCCTCAGTTTAGCAAACTTGGAGTTAATAGTAGTAGTAGTAGTAGTAGTAGTAGTAGTAGTAGTAGCCTGTAATGGCCAGCCACTTGACAACATGTGGACAATTTTCAAGCTATTATGAGGAAGAGATAACAGTCTAATTTGGTCATTTAGGTTAATTAACATTTTAAACAAATAACTGTTGGAAGACGTTTCACGCTGTTGCTTGCCTGTGGAGTTTGACAGTCCTCCTCTCCCAGCTGGGCCGTCTGCCATTGCAGGGCTTCTACAGCTCCCACACAGTTCTTCAGCACGTCTGTCACATCTTCATGCTTCTGCTGCAGCTACGGCACATTGACTTCTTCGTGGCTGATACCTTCACTCAAAGTGAGCCACAGTGCATCTGACATTCAAATGCAGACATCATCTGAATCTGCAAAGAATTGGAAAAAGATACAGACACACACTAAATTTCTGGGGGGGTTTCCAAAAATCATAAACAATATCAACACAATGAAGTTACATGTGTCAAACAAAAGTTAATTTTACAGACCATCTTTCTTTCCCCACAAGCTACAGAGAGAATAAGAACAAAAGGTAGGCCACTCCACAGGAATTAAGAGTGCGAGCTCTTAATGATGGTCTACAGCTCCTGTGGTAGCTGAAAAGGGGAAGACACACCACAACAAGGGAGCTGATCAACTTGCAGACTTACCTCGAACATACATCTGAAGACCATACTCCAAATTTCATATGCCTGAGTACTGAGCACTCTCCACAAGCCAACTGGGACAGCAACACCACTCTACATAGGGTTGACTTAGCAGTCCGATGCTCAAAGCTCATTGATCAACTACCTGGCCACAGGGAACCGACGGGGAAGGGGGCGGGGGTACTTCTTATCAGAGAGGTAAACGTACTAAGTGTGAAGAACTGAAATGCATGTGGTTCATGTTGGGCACCTAATCTGGCTGCGGCTCATCAAGAGCTTGGTTAATGACACTCTTTCATTATTTAAGAATGTGATATACTGCACTCATGAACAATTCAATTCTGTAATATTTCACACATAGCATGTTCTACGCCTGTATTTACAACTCCGATATTATTTTCATTACATTCACGTATGTGTTAGTGCAGAAGTATTATAAAACCATTTGTTCTCAGATGTTGATATTTCAAAGTTGCCATGTAGGATTTGTGTGGTTATTTGTGTAACTGGCAACACTGGAAATTTTATTACAATTGTCATTAGCAGTATTAATATTGATAATTTAGTTAGTAAAAAGAGTTTGGAATAAGTAAACTGAAAATAGGTTTTAAGTGGGAACAGTTTCTGTTAATATGTTAATATTTATTTATTTATTTATTGTTCTGTGGGACCTAATTAAGGAGAAGTCTCCATGGTCATGGAGCAAGTCTATACACGAAATTATGACATAATATTAGAAACAGATAAGATGAAGTATAAAAAAAATATATTCAGGTGACAAGTTGTAAGTTTAAATAAAGAAAATAAACAATGCAATACTGGAATTTGCTTAATTTTTTAGCTCTTCCAGGAGCTCCTTGACAGAATAGAAGGAGTGAGCCATGAGGAAACTCTTCAGTTTAGACTTAAAAGAGTTTGGGCTACTGCTAAGATTTTTGAGTTCTTGTGGTAGCTTATTGAAAATGGATGCAGCAGAATACTGCACTCCTTTCTGCACAAGAGTCAAGGAAGTGCATTCCACATGCAGATTGGATTTCTGCCTAGTATTAACTGAGTGAGAGCTGCTAACTCTTGGGTTAGGCTAATATTGCTAACAACAAACGACATTAAAGAAAATATATACTGTGAGGGCAATGTTAGACTTCCCAGACTACTGAATAGGGGTCAACAAGAGGTTATCGAACTTACACCACATATAGCTCGAACAGCCTGTTTTTGAGCCAAAAATACCCTTTTTGAATCAGAAGAATTACCCCAACAAATAATACCAGACGATGTAAGCGTATGAAAATATGTGAAGTAGACTACTTTTTGTGTTGAAGTATCACTTATTTCAGCCACTGTTCGAATGGTAAATAAAGCAGCATTTAGTTTCTGAACAAGATCCTGGACATGGGCTTTCCACAACAGCTTACTATCTATCCGAACGCCTAGGAACTTGAACTGCTCCGTCACGCCTATAATATGCCCTTTCTGTCTGATCAAAATATCGGTTCTTGGTGAATTGTGAGTTAGAAGCTGTAAAAACTGAGTCTTACTGTGATTTAGCATCAAATTATTTTTTGCAAGCCACGAACTTATTTCATGAACTACATTATTTGTTACTGCTTCAATATTACACACAAGATCCTTCACTATCAAGCTGGTGTCATCAGCAAACAGAAATATTTTTGAATAACCTTTAATACTAGAAGGCATATCATTTATATAAATACGAAACAGCATCAGCCCCGGCACCGACCCTTGGGGAACGCCCCACTTAACAGAGCCCCATTGGGACTGAACATCACTACCACTCTCAGTATTGCGGATAATTACCTTCTGCTTTCTGTTCTTAAAGTAAGAGGTGAACCAATTGTAAGCTACTCCCCTTACTCCATAATGGTCCAACTTCTGCAGTAATATTGAAATGATTGGAGTGGCTTTATAATGTAATACCTTTTAACACATGTTGTTCATGGTAAGGAACTTTATTATGTTGGAAAATGTTGATAAAATTTGGAAAGAGTGATATTATTGTACACAGCAGTTCATTTAAATAACATGGATCAATAGTCCTAAAACCTGGAAACAACTTTTCAGACAGTAATATCACAGCACTAAGACTCAAACTGTAGCGATTTGAGAATTTCCGCGTAAATTCTAGAACCGCTCGTCCTTCTACCATTGCGAATACAGGATATTTTATAAATAAGTGTGAGAGAATGTACATACTGTGTGACATGTTTTTGTTTGCAGGCTTCAAAAGAGTCACGAACACAAGGTAGATGTGATGGTATCAAGTGTTTGCCGCTCGCACCACGGAAGCTGTATTGGAAGAAAACGAGTGTTAAAGTATCTCATGGTTTTTTTAATATCATTGACTATTGTAACAAGAAAAAAGAAGAACAGTTGAATTATTGTTAAATAAACTCACATATTGGACTAGCTAGAGGCAAGACAGGTTCATATTTTGTGTGGTTGTAGTACCAAATATATTGCAGATGTTTTTAATCAAGCCTAACACAGGAGGAGTCAGTTGACTTGCAAGTATTCTAATGCTTTGTTATTTGTGGAAGTTAAAATATATCAAGACAATTAAAAGTATTATGTGAGTATCCACTTATTTCATGAGGGGAGGGAGGTAGAGTAGGGGGAGGGGGAGATAGAGAGAGAGAGAGAGAGAGAGAGAGAGAGAGAGAGAGAGAGAGAGAGAGAGAGAGAGAGTGTGTTACTAATAAAATCTGTTAACCAGCAGTACTCTTCAGAGAAGGAGGTTTCGAAGATCGAGAGAGCCAGATAGCCAGATAAGATATCCACAGAAGAAGATTGGCTGTGCAGATCAAGTAAGTCAACTGAAGTGAGAGAGTTGTGAAAATTGCATGTAATGCAATTTCACACAGCTCTCCAGGTCATTTAAAAGTTAAAAAGTGTTAGAAAGTGGCAACCAGTTAAAATGGCTTGAAAAAACAGTAATTTTGAGATTAAATCCAAGAAGAAGATACGATGTGTTGCCATAGTGACCAGGTATAGCAGGACAAGAGAACTGTTTCACAGAATTGGATTCTGCCTAAAAAATTCAAAGGGCAAAAATTAATGAACACAATAAAAGAGAAGATGTAAGGAAGATGTAATGTTAAAAGAAGAAAAAGAAGATTCCCACATATTACACTAAGAATAAATACGACGAGAATAATTCATCTAAGAAGATCTGGTGTGGGGTGTAAGTAAATCTTGCACGCATCACAGGGACGCAGACATGGGAACCAGCGTAAGTCTGATGATGCCGGCACTAGTCGGTAATCACCAGTGCTGATTCCACATATGCCTGCTGACACTGATGCTGAAAACAACATTCGATGCTGCCGGTGCCAGTGCTGTTCAATGGTGCTGATTACGCATCCACTCACCAACGCAGCTAGAACTCTACACCGGGTGAGTGCAAAATAATAACTGTTTCAGTGTGAAGTTAAAGAAACTGTTGAATAATAGAGTGTTAGTATAGTTATTACACTCAGTGTAGAATTTTTTGACGATTACTAGATCTAAAGGTAAGAAGAATATGGATAATAAACAGAGAATTGGGGAAACATCAGAACCAGCCATGGCAATGAAAATGAGTAAGGAGATGACAGACTGGTCTGAGGTAGTAAAATTAATCAACACCCAAAGTGCAGATTCAGCAGCTTTAAGAAAGGACCTAAGTCTTAAGTTAGACTCAATAGATACTCAATTAAATGATAAAATAGATGAAGGGTGTCTCTTTGAGAAATGAAATAAGTGCAACTTTAAGGGAAAAACTCTATGCACAGAGTTCTACTTTAAGTAGAGAAATAGACGCAGTGAATACTCAAATTATAAATTGGATGTTCAGAATAGAACTTTAGGATTGTTAAGTGTTAAAGTAGATTCACAAAGTAAAGACTTAGGTAATTTATGTGAAGCTACGGCTAATTTGAAGACTGAATTTGACACTTTAACTACTAAAGTAGAGAATTTTAAAATAGATTTGAAAGAGGAATTAACTAGTTTGTTAAGCAGTCATGTAAAGTCACAGAGTAACCACTTTTAGGATGTTAGTGTGATAGTGAATGTGATACTGAATATGAATGTGATAATGTAGAATCTGAATTTAGTGAGAAGTTAGGATCATTTCAGAATGTATGTAATGTTACATTTGTTGCTGTAAACAAAATACTGCACCTGTGAAAAACAGGGTAAGTTAATACCAATAGTCCAATAGCAAATTGCTTGCATTAACACTCTAGTAGGTACTGTGGAAAGAAACTTTCAAGAGAAATTAGAAACCTCAGACATAATTAATATGAGTAGTCTGGAGGAACAGGTAGAGGAAATAATTGACCAAAAAATTGCCGTGAGAGTAATCTGAAAACATGTCTCCTGCCTTATCCATTGAACTCAATGATACCAAGAAATGTATGGATGAATTATGGAAGGAATTCAAACATATTCAGGACAAGGTAGATAAGAGGATAACTTCTCCTAATGTGGTATTAACTAGTGAGGTAGTGATGGATTTACAATGGGGAGCCAATTCAGGGTTATCTAAGCAATTGCCTAAGTTTAAGCCAGATGGGGAAGTACATCCTACCTATTTTTTGGAAAGGTTCAACCAAGCAATGCCCAAGAACTGGGAAAATTAAAAAAAGGTGGTGTTTGCTGTTGGGTATCTGTTAGGGGAAGTCTCAGAGTGGGGAATGGTAAACAACACAAACTTTTCCTCTTGGGAAGATTTTCAAAAGAAGTTTAAAGAGAAGTATTGGTCAGCAAGTGCCCAGGAAAGCTATTATCAGACTTGTGGGAACCAAAGTATTACAGTAATATGTGGGGAACAATGAGAAAGTATTTTGACTGGCATTTAACATGAGCAAAATACTTTGACAAACCAATGGAGGGAGAGGGGTTAGTTCGAATTTTAATAAGACTATTGAACATTTACCGGAGGAAGGATATATTATGTAGTGGGTGGAGAATGATTGAAGTATTATTATATTTTGTGGATGCACTTGATCCCATTAACTATGCAGGAATTTGTGGCAAGTAATAATAGAGCACAAAGTGGTAATATAGCATGCCAAGCTGGTAACCAACCGGTGATTACTAGTAATGAGGAAAACGTAGTGAGATGTGGATACAGGGCTGGGGTCCAGTCCTACAGATACACTAGGAATCCTGGTTTATAATAAGTATCTTAATTTCTCACACAAAATACCAACAAAAGAATGGTTCTTACTGGAAGAACCAAACTTGACTATCAATATTACACAACCAATAATAGTAGGAAACATGGAGACTTTTGAAGTTAACATATTTACAGATTCAGGGAGTGAGGTGTTACTCATTTCTAGCACATTCTTTAACTTATTACAAACTAAAAATCACTTACCTCTGTTACCATTAACAGGAGTTCACACAGTTGGTACAGCAGTAATGAAGAGCACAGTTGTGGGCAGTCCAGCAAGAGGTGGACGACTGTCATTTGGGAGTCACAGTGACACTCAGGTGGGTTCTCACGACAGAGTAGGTAACCATGCATTAGCCACGTATGGCCAATACAGAGCTGGCAGAGGACAACTGATTCCCTGTGAGAGGCTTGCATGGAAGACTTCCACACATTCATGGTCTCCTTAATACACAATTTGTTGTGTGTGCTGTTATGTCATTCCATCTCCCAAAGCCAAAAAACCATGTGGTGTAAGACAGAATGCAAGTCAGCTTTGGAGATGCCTATCTCCTGAAGACGTTTCTGTGTTTCCTGTTTGGCCAGCCTGTCAGCAAGTTCATAGATGGGAATTCTGACATGTGCTGTGGTCCACACAAACACCATGGAACAGCAGGACTGTTCCAGGGCATAGATGTACTCCTGAATGGACGCTACCAGAGGTTGGTGAGGATGGCACTGGTCGATAGCTTGTAGGCTGCTCAATGAATCAGTAAACAGGAGAAATGACTCACCAGGGCATGAGCGGATGTACTCAAGAACACGAGATATAATTCGGATGCTCAGGGGAACTATGAGTGTGTGCTGTGTAACTGGACGGTAGTTGCGCATGTCTGATCTGCAGTGGAAGAACACCAGCCTCCACCAGTATGCTAGTCACTGGACTCGTCCTAAAAGCTCCTGTCACTAATGGAACCCCACAGTGGTGCACAGGGTCAAGTAAATGCAATGCTGAAGGAGCTGCCAAACCATAAACCACACTTCCGTAGTCAATTCAGGATTGGACAAGGGCTCTGTAGAGCTGCAGCAGCATACAGTGATCTGCACCCCAATTATTATTGATCAAGCAATGGAAGGCATTGAGGTGCTGCCAGCACTTCTGCTTAAGCTGACGAAGATGAGGGAGCCAAGTCAATTGAGTGTTGAAACCCAGTCCTAGGAATTGAGGCTCCACTACAGTAAGTGGATCGTCATTAAGGTGAAGTGTGTGTTCTGGTACGATGCTGACAGAAATGCACGACACGACTTTGCGGCTGAAAACTGAAAGCTGTGGGCTAATGCCCATGACGGCACCTTGTGGATGGCGCCACTCAGCGAAAACAGTACTGGGGCAGCAGTATGAAATGCAGAAGTAGTCTGCATACAGAGGAGGTGAGACGGAGGGCCCAACAGCTGCTGCTAGACTGTTAATGGCCACTAAAAATAGAGAGACACTCAATACAGAGCCCTGCGGGACTCCATTCTCCAGGATATGGATGGAACTATGGGAGTCACCAACCTGGACATGGAAAGTATGGAGCGACAGGAAGTTTTGGATAAAAAGCCAGAGTGGTCACCGGAGACCCCACTCATACAATGTGGCAATAATATGAGGTCACCAAGTCACATCATATGCTTTATGTAAGTCAAAAAACATGGCAATCAGGTGCGGCCATCTTGAATAGGCTGTTTGGATGGCAGACTCGATGGATACAAGATTATCAGTGGTAGGGTGACCCTGGCGGAAGCCGCCCTGACATGGAGCCAGCAAGCCACACGACTCCAGAACCCAACCCAACCGTCAACATATCATATGTTCCAGCAGCTTACAAGGAACATTGGTGAAGCTGATGGGGTGATAGCTATCCACATCAATGGGGTTTTTACCATGTTTGGCACCAGAATGATGGTGCTCTCTCGCCATTGCGATGGAAAGATGCCGTCGCACCAGATCTGGTATAAGATGATGAGAAAATGTCGCTTGTAGTCAGATGAGAAATATGTAATCACCTGGCTGTGGATGCCATCAGGCCCAGGAGCTGTGACACGGCAATGTGCAAGGGCACTAAGGAGCTCCCACTCTGTAAATGGGGCGATATAGGATTCACTGCAGTGTGTAGTGAATGAGAGGACCTTCCCTTCCAGCCACCATTTCAGTGTGTGAAAGGATGGGGGATAATTCTCTGATGCAGAGGCTCGAGCAAAGTGCTTGGCAATCGCATTTTCATCAGTACATAACTTGCCATTTATGATAACACCAGGGGCAGCTGTTGGGGCCTAGTACCCGAAAAGATGTTTGATCTTTGGGAAGGTGATGTGTGGCACCCAATGGTGAAGATCTATCTACCCAACACTCCTTCTTCCAATGTTTGATAAGGTGGCGAACACGGGCATGGAGCCATTTAAAGGCTATGAGGTGCTTCAGGGAAGGGTGCCACTTATGATATTTCAGAGCTCACCCATGCTCCTTAATTGCTTCAGCGACTTCCAGCGACCACCAAGGGACTGCCTTATGCCTCGGGCACCCTTATGAGTGAGGGACTGCATTTTCTGCCACAGACACAATTGTGCTAGGCAACTGCTCAACCATCACATCAATGTTACCACGTGGGGGAGATTCAGCAGTGACATCCAAGGTGAAAGCTTCCCAGTCCGCATTGTCCAAAGACCACCTGGGCAGGCGTCTGTGCACTTGATGCTGGGGCAGTGACATGAAGATCGGGATGTGGTCACTACCACACAGGTCATCATGTGCTCTCCAGTAAATAGATAGGAAAAGTCCTGGGCTGCAAATTGATAAATCAATGGCCAAGTAACTACCATGAGCCACACTGAAATGTGTGGCGGCCCCAGTATTTAAGAGGCATAGGTTGGATTGCGACAGTAAAGTTTCAACATCCTTGCCTTGGCCAGTAGGCATGGTACCACCCCACAAGGGGTTATGGGCATTAAAATCTCGCAGAAGTAGGAAAGGTTTAGGGAGCTGATCAATCATTGCAGCTAATACAAGGATACCGCACCATCTGGAGGAAGGTATACATTGCAGACAGTTATTTCCCGCACTGTCCATATTATGACAGCCACAGCTTCAAGAGGGGTCTTGAGCAGCTAAATCGACAGCCAAAGCATAATGGAAATATTTTAGATCTGGTAGCAATGAACAGACCAAACCTCATCAATGGTGTCAGTGTTTAGACAGGGATCAGTGATCATGATGATACCATTACGACTATGGTTACGAAAGTTAAAAGTCAGTCAAGAAGGCTAGGATAGTATTCTTACTAGAAAGGGTAGATAAGCAGTTGTTAGCATCCCACTGAGTAAATGTATCAACTTCAACTTCATTTACTACCGGTATGGATGTGGAAGAATTATGGGCAAATTTTAAACACACTGTAAATCATGCATTGGAGAATTATGTGCCAAAAAAGTGGGTTACAAATGGAAAAGACCAACCATCGTTTAACGGAGGAATTCGGCGAATGCTCAGGAAGAAAAGAAAGTTGCACTCGCAGTACAAGAAAGATCAGGAGAATGATGACAGGCCAAAGTTAGTAGAGACTCGTGCTGCTGTAAAAAGAGTGATGCGCGAAGCATACAACCACTACCACCGTCATACCTTAGCAAAAGATCTTGCTGAAAACCCAATGAAATTCTGGTCTTACGTAAAATCGGTAAGCGAGTCGAAGGCTTCCACCCAGTCACTCACTTATCAGTTGGGCCTGGCAATGAAAGACAGTGAAATGAAAGCCGAGATTTTAAATTTAGCATTTGAGATATCTTTTACGCATGAGGATCGTAGAAACATACCACCGTTTGAGTCTCTATTAGATTCCCGTATGGAGGACATAGTGATAGACACTCCTGGGGTTGTGAAGCAGCTAAATTGGGTTGAAAATAAGTAAATCACCAGGTCCTGATGGGTTTCTAATTCGGTTTTACAGAGAGTACTCTACTGCATTGGCTCCTTACTTAGCTTGCATTTATCGCGAATCTTTTGCCCATCGTAAAGTCCCGAGTAACTGGAAAAAAGTGCAGGTGATGCCTGTATATAAGAAGGGTAGAAGGGTGGATCCTCAAAATTATAGACCAAAACCATTAACATCGGTTTGTTGCAGGTTCTTGAACATATTCTCAGTTTGAATATAATGAATTTCCTTGAGACAGAGAAGTTGCTGTCCATGCATCAGCACAGCTTTAGAAAGCATCGCTCCTGCGAAATGCAATTTACCCTTTTCTCACATGATACCTTGCGAACCATTGATGAATGCTATCAGAATGATGCCATATTCCTCGACTTCTGGAAAGCATTTGACTTGGTGCCCCACTGCAGACTCTTAACTAAGGTATGAGCATATGGGATTGGCTCCCAAATATGTGAGTGGCTTGAAGACTTCGTAAGTAATAGAACTCAGTACATTGTCCTCGATGGTGAGTGCTCATCAGAAGTGAAGGTATCATCTGGAGTGCCCCAGGGAAGTGTGGTAGGTATGCTGTTGTTTTCTACCTACATAAATGATCTTTTGGATATGGTGGATAGCAACGTGCGGCTGTTTGCTGATGATGCTGTGGTTTACGGGAAGGTGTCATTGTTGAGTGACTGTAGGAGAATACAAGATGACTTGGACAGGATTTGTGATTGGTGTAAAGAATGGCAGATAACTCTAAATGTAGATAAATGTAAATTAATGCAGATGAATAGCAAAAAGAATCCTGTAATGTTTGAATACTCCATTAGCAGTGTAGCGCTTGACACAGTCACATCGGTTAAATATTTGGGTGTAACATTGCAGAGCAATATGAAGTGGGACAAGCATGTAATGGCAGTTGTGGGGAAGGCGGATGGTGATCTTTGGTTCATTGGTAGAATTTCTGGAAGATGTGGTTCATCTGTAAAGGAGACCACTTATAAATCATTAATACAACCTATTCTTGAGTACTGCTTGAGCGTTTGGGATCCCTATCAGGTGAGATTGAGGGAGGACATAGAAGCAATTCAGAGGCGGGCTGCTAGATTTGTTACTGGTAGGTTTGATCATCACGGGAGTGTTACAGAAATGCTTCAGGAACTTGGGTGGAGGCTCTGGAGGAAAAGAGGCATTCTTTTCATGAATTGCCACTGAGGAAATTTAGAGAACCAGCATTTGAGGCTAACTGCAGTACAATTTTACTGCCGCCAACTTACATTTTGCAGAAAGACCACAAAGATAAGATATGAGAGATTAGGGCTCGTACAGAGGCATATATTCAGTCATTTTTCCCTCTATCTGTTTGTGAGTGGAACAGGGAGAGAAGATGCTAGTTGTGGTACACAGTACACTCCCCCACACTCTGTATGGTGGATTGTGCAGTATGGATGTAGATGTAGGTTTGAAGATGCACATGTTCACTACAGACCAAGTTTAGGATGTAAACGCAAGTCCGACCTGACACTCGATTATAGTGCTTTGGTTCCTGTAATATCCCTTATAGCCGTGAAGGGAAGAGGTCCGCATTGCTTGGAACCAGGTTTCCTGGAGGGCAATGCAGATAGTAGTTGTAAAACTGAACAGTTGCCGTAGTTCAGCTAGGCAGTGCAAAAGACCGCTGCAATTCCACTGAAGGATGACATCGTGAGACTGGGAAGGCAAGGAACATTCAATGAGGCAGATTATGCCTCAGAGTCACCTGCTGGCACCAATTTGTTGCCTGAGCAGTCTCTATCCATTGTGCCTGAGGGTCTGGCAAGATGTAGGTCCTCAGGAGACGCCAAAATCTCCACCCCATCCTCAGCCACAGAGTTTGTGGCTGCCACCACAGTTTCCTTGGTCTTAGGGGTTTTCTTTTTGGACTTCTCTCACTGCTCCTTGGGTTTCCCTGACTCAGTCTCCGGGACTGAGGATGAGCGTGAAGCCCTATGACCAGCTCCTTTTGGGCTCTTCAGCCACTGGCAGGTGTCATCTTCCCCACTATAAGAAACCTGGGAACAGAGTGACCCAAGAGACCCATTCCTAGTGAGAAAAGCCAAAGAAGACTTACACTTCTCTGGCTTAAAAGCCCCACCATCAAGGGTGCAGGTGTAGTCTTCCAGCTCTAAGAGGTGACCTAGGTTTGCGGAGTTAATGGTTGCAGAACTGTTGTAGCAGCAGGGTAAGATGATGTCATATGCACAGGATGCAGGCGTTCAAATTTTCTCTTAGCCTCAGTGTAGGTCAGTATTTTTTTTGTTTTTGTTTTGGTTTTAGGGCGCAAAACTGCTATGGTCATTAGCGCCCGATCCGTGACTTAGGATACAGTAAAAACCGAAAATGGAAACCAGCAGCAATGGGAACGAAACTCAAAAAATTGGAGAAACTAAAAGCAGAAGGAAGGCTTAAAAATCCACTACAGAAAGGGGTTGGTTGTCCCCAAGAAAAGCTTCAAATGACTGACGTCATTTCACTGGCTCTAATAAACTCGAAAACGCGATCGGCCGAGCGCGTGTCATCTGCTAAAATGGACGATATATCAGGCGACAGCTGTAGACGGGCGTGTAACGGAGTAAAATAGGGGTACTCAATTAAAAGGTGTCTTACCGTCCACAGCTGAGAGCAGTGGGGACAGAGTGGGGGAGGATTGCCGCTTAAAAGATGTCGATGGCTAAAAAGACAGTGCCCTATCCGGAGTCTAGTTACAATTACCTCCACCCGGTGACTCGTTCGGGAGGAAGTCTAAGCACAGGGAAGAGCTTTCACGTCCCACAATTTATTATGCGGAAGTGTCGACCAATGTGTGTGCCATAAAACAACAACACGACGACATAAAACGCTCCGTAGAATGGCAAAGGGAATCGATTGAATAGCTGGCCGAAGAGGAGAGACTGCAGCCTTGGCCACTATATCGGCAGCCTCATTTCCACAGATACCAACGTGTCCCGAGAGCCAGAGGAATGCCACCGAGACGCCCCCCAGGTGGAGGAAGCGCAGACAGTCCTGAATCCGGTGGACCAGAGGGTGGACAGGGTAAAGAGCTTGGAGACTGAGGAGAGAGCTGAGAGAATCTGAACAGATAACATACTGTATCTGCTGATGGCGGCGGATGTAGTGGACAGCCTGGTGAACAGCGTAAGGCTCCGCAGTATAAACCGAACACGGGTCGGGAAGCCGAAATTGATTTTGGGTGTCGCCAAAAATATAGGCACTCCCTACATCTAACGATGTTTTCGAGCCATCAGTGTAAATGAATGTGGCTGCCTTCATTTGTGCACATAGAGCAGCAAATGTCCGATGATAAACAAGTGAAGGGGGAAATTAACAAAGGTCACAGAGCAGGCAGATCCGGGGATGGAGCCAAGGCGGTACTGTACCCCAACTTGTCAAGAAGGTTTCAGGAAAGCGGAAGGAAAGAGAATGGAGCAGTTGATGGAAGCGGACTCCCGGTGGTAGTACGGAGGAAGGGCAGCCTGCATACCCTACATCCAAGGAGGTGTCGAAAAAAATGTCATGGGCTGGATTAGCAGGCATGGAAGAGAAATTGCTAGCATAACGACTTAGAAGGATAGATCACCGATTGGACAGCGGAGGTTCAGCAGCCTCAGCATAAAGGCTTTCCACAGGGCTGGTGTAAAAAGCTCCAGACACTAAATGTAATCCATGGTGGTGGATAGTCGAGACGACGAAGAATAGACGGCCGAGCAGAGGAGTAAACTATGATTCCATAGTCCAATTTTGAGCGAACTAAGGCGCGATAGAGGCGGAGAAGGACCACTCGGTCCGCTCCCTAGGAGGTACCATTTAGGACACTGAGGGTGTTGAGGGATCGCAGACAGCGAGCGCGAAAGATAGGAAACGTGGGAGGACCAGCACAGTTTTCTGTCAAACATAAGACCCAAGAATTTAGCGACGTCCGAAAACGGAAGGTTGACAGGTGCTAGATGTAAGGAGGGTGGAAGAAACTCCTTACGTCGCCAAAAATTAACACAAACGGTCTCACTGGGAGAAAAACGGAGGCCGGTTTCGATGCTCCAAGCCTGGAGGCGATCGAGACATCCTAAAAGACGTCGTTCAAGAAGGCTGGTCCATTGAGAGCTGTAGTAGATAGCAAAATCGTTTACAAAGTGGGAGCCTGAGAAATCAAGGAATGAGACAGTCCATAATTGGAATTATGGCAATCGCAAACAGTACAACACTCAGCATGGAGCCCTGGGGTACCCCGTTTTCTTTGGAGAAAGTACGGGAGAGAGTAGTGTTCACCCGCACTCTAAATGTGCGCTCTGCCATAAATTCGGGAAGAAATAGTGGCAGCCGACCTCGAAAGCCCCAAGAGAACAGTGTGCGGAGGATGCCTGTCCTCCAACAGGTATCGTATGCTCTCTCCAGATCAAAAAATATTGCTACCGTTTGGCGTTTCCGGAGAAAATTGGTCAAGATGTAAGTGGAGAGAGCAACAAGATGGTCAACTGCAGAACGATGCTTTCGGAATCCGCATTGGGCAGGTGTTAAAAGACTGCGGGACTCCAGCCACCAAGCTAAACAGCAATTCACCATACCCTCCAAAACCTTACATACACTACTCGTGAGAGAAATGGGGTGATAGCTAGAGGGGAGATGTTTGTCCTTTCCAGGTTTTGGAACAGGAACGACGATAGCTTCCCGCCATCGTCTGAGAAAAGTACTGTCGGTCCAAGTTTGATTTTAAAGGCGAAGGAGGTAACGCAGACTATGGGTTGATAAATGCAGCAACATTTGGACGTGGATACCATCCGGTCCTGGGGCGGAGGAGCGAGAAGAAGAGAGTGCATGTTGGAGTTCCCGCATGGAGAAAACAGTATTGTAGCTTTCACGATTTTGAGAGGAGAAAGCAATAGGTCGCACTTCCGCTGCACGTTTCTTCGGGAGAAACGTTGGCGGGTAATTTGAAGAGCTCGAAATCCCAGCAAAGTGTTGACCCAATGAGTTAGAAATTGCGACGGGATCCACTAATGTATCATGCGCGACTGTGAGCCCAGAGACGTGGGAGAAACTAGGCGCGCCTGATAACCATCGAATCCGACTCCAAACTTCCGAGGAGGGAGTGAAGGTGTTAAATGAGCTAATAAAGAATTTCCAGCTTGCCTTCTTGCTATCGCAGATGACACAACGGCATCGCGCACGGAACTGCTTATAGCGGATACAGTTGGCCAAAGTAGGATGGTGGCGGAAAACACGGAGAGCACGTCGCTGCTCACGTATTGCGTCACGGCATGCCTCGTTCCACCAAGGAACTGGGGGGCGCCGGGGCAATTCGGAGGTGCGTGGTATTGAACGTTCTGCAGCTGTAAGAATAATGTCTGTAATATGTGTGACCTTATCGTTGATGCTAAGAAAGTGACGGTCATCGAATGTAGCTAGAGACGAAAAAAGTGTCCAATCGTCTTGGGTAAACATCCAGCGTCGCGGGCGCATATATGTCAGTTGAGGCTGCAATCTAAGGACACATGGAAAGTGGTCACTCGAGTGTGTATCATCAAGGGCGAACCATTCAAAGCACCGAGCTAGCGGAAAAGTACCGCCCGAAAGGTCCAAATGAGAGAAATGTGTCGTGGAGGCAGACAAAAATTAGGGATTGCAGTGTTGAGGCAAACTAGATCCACTTGGTGGAAAATGTGTAGTAATAGTGAGCCACGTGGACAAGGATGTGGAGATCCCGAAATCGGGTGGTGGGCATTGAAGTCCCCAACCAGCAAATAGGGGGGTGGAAGCTGACGAAGAAGATGAAGGAGATCAGCTCGTGCCATTGGTGTGGACGATGGAATGTATACAGTACAAAGAGAAAAGGTATATCCAGAAAGGGAAAGACGGACAGCAACAGCTTGGAAGGAAGTGTTTAAGGGGATTGACTGATAATGGAATCATGGAGAAGAATCACGAGTCCTTCGTGGGCTGGAGTGCCTTCAACAGAGAGGAGATCATATCGGACGGACTGAAAATGAAGGAGAACAAAGCGGTCATGGGAATGCAGCTTTGTTTCCTGAAGACAGAGGATGACCAGCGAGTAGGATCGTAAGAGGATCGACAATTCATCCCGATTGGCTCGAATGCCGCGGATATTCCAGTGGATAATGGACATAGGGTGGGCAGAAAATGGAGGAATGTGACCAAGGTTGTCGTCAACTCAACGACTGCTCAGAGCTTGCGACCGACAGCCTGGAGCAGCATTCAGCTGAAGGCAGAAGATTCTGATCCATAGGTTGTTCAGGAGCAGCTCCTACCTCCAGCGATCGGCCGGTTGATCGGCCGCCAGCAGTGCGGCTTGGCGACACAGAAGACTACTGAGGGCGATTTCCAACAGGTGATACTGTAGGTGAGACACGCCTTGGTGGAGAAGGAGATGAACTGGGTTTCTTATTAGCCTTCTTGGAAACATGATGTTTAGATGAAGGAGGAACCAATGGTTGTGAAGTTGGGGCATGTAAAAAGTTTTCACGAGTATGCTCTTTTTTCGAAGTCTTGGTGTCTGACACTTGGGCTCGTGATTTGGCAGAAACCGATGAAGGGTGAGCCATAGAGTGGGCAGGCGAAAGCGGTGAGGTTGAATGGGCGATCTTTGCACTGGCCGATCTGACAACCATGGCACTAAAGGTGAGGTCGCTAGTCTGCGTGGCCACCTCCTTTGTTGGCCGAGGAGAAGCAAGGACAGTGCTGTATTTTCCTGTCTGAGGCACGGTGGGCTCTCGACTGGCGAATAATTTTCGAGCAGCAAAGTTCGACACCTTTTCCTTCACTCTGATTTCCTGAATGAGCTATTCGTCTTTAAAAATGGGGCAATCTCGAAAGGAAGCAGCGTGGTCACCCATACAGTGGATGCAACGAGGGGATGGAGGTGGATAAGCACCCTCATGGGCATCCTTGCCACACGTAACACATTTGTCCGGATTGGAACAGGAGTGGCTGGTGTAATTTAACTGCTGACACCGATAGCAATGCGTAGTGATTGGGACGTAAGGGCGAATGGAAATTATCTCATAGCCTGGTTTGATTTTCAATGGGAGTTGAACTTTGTCAAATGTCAAGAAGACAGTGCGGGTTGGAATGGTGTTCGTGTCAACCCTTTTCATAACTCTATGAACAGCCGTTACGTCCCTGGTCAGACAGGTAGTGCTGAATTTCTTCGTCAGACAATCCGTTGAGGGTGCATGTATTAACGGCCCCACGTGATGAATTTAAAGTATGGCGCGGTTCCACTCAGACAGGGAAGGTGTGTAGCAGTGAAGAACGCAGCATTCTTTGTGCCTGGAGGGCACTGACTGTTTCTAACAACAAGGTGCCATTCTGTAATCTGGAACAAGTCTTTACATGACCTGCAATTGTGTCAACACCTTTCTGAATAATGAAAGGGTTGACCGTGGAGAAGTCATGACATTCGTCAGACTGAGAAACAACAAGGATCTGTGGCAACGGTGGAAGGACTGTCTGTGGCTGAGACTCGTGGAACTTACGCTTCTGAGCAGACATAGTGGAAGATGAGGAAACCATTGCGAAAGTATCACCCATGATTACCGGCATCTCCGATGGAGCGCTCCTCCCTTGTGGGGGCCCTTTCTGAGGGCACTCCCACCTTAGGTGATTGTTCACACCTCAGGTCACACCTCCCGACAAACAGATGGAGGGACCAATCGGCACTTTCGGAAGGTATCAGCTCAGATAATCACCCCTCCCTATGCCTGGCCGTTACCAGGGGGTATGTACATGTCCTACCTGTCTACCCGGGGTGGGGAATTACGCATTACCCCGTCACTGGCTATGCAAGAAAATGCATTGGTTGGCCTTCAGTCACGCACAGGGAGGAAGAAAGAGGAAGGGAAAAACAAAAATAGGGAAAGGAAACAAGAGAGGTCTCAAATGCCGCAGTGGAGAAAAGGGTAAAGAGAAGAGGTAAGGAAAAGAGAAGGACAAAGGAAGGATGAAGACATACAAGCAGAGAAGAAAAGAATGCGTTACATTTACAAGCGTCCATGTCCGGATGTAGGCACAAACCCTACACCCAGATGGTGAGAAATGGAAGGAAAGAACCAGAGGTGAGGGGAGGATGGGCGAAGATGGGGGATAGGGAAGGATGCGAAAAAGGGAGGTATGCAGCCCGGAAAGGAAGGAGGGCCACATTAGCTCGGGGTCCCGTGCTCGCTATGCACGTATCCATAAAAGAGTTGTGGCCCCCTGGGGTGGGGGGGGGGGGGGTAGGTCAGTCTGTCCAGGGTCTTTCACTCCATGATTTTCCTTTCTTTCTGGAGAATCCTGCAGTCGGGTGAGCAAGGCAAATGTTGCTCTCTGCATTTGACACAGATGGAAGTGGGGCGCATGGAGTATTGGAGTGTGTTGGGTGTCTGCAATCTCTGTTTGTGACACTGAAGTACAGTGGGAAGACATATGACCGGATTTCCAGCACTTAAAGCACCGCATTGGTGGAGGGATATAGGGCCTTACATCACGCTGGTGGACCATCACCTTGACCTTCTCGGGCAATGTATCACCCTCAAAGGCCAAGATGAAGGCACCAGTGGAAGCCTGATTATCCTTCGGACCCCAGTGGACACACCACATGAAATGTACACCTCGCCACTCTAAATTGGCACACAGCTCATCATCGGACTGCAAAAGAAGGCCTCTGTGAATTAGGCTACACTGGACCATATTTAAGCTCTTATGGGGCATGATGGTTACAGAAATATCCCCCAGCTTGTCACAAGTGAGCTACTCCTGTGACTGGGCATAGGATGCTGTATTGATCAAGACTGACCCAAATCTCATTTTGAACAAGCCCTCCACTTCCAAGAACTAGTCCTCATCAGCAGCGTGATCCATGTGTGGTCAGGGGGCTACAAACAACAGGGTACATGGTGGCCCCACCACAATGGACTGGCTACTGTGCTGGATATCAGGTGCAAAGAAGTCCATGGTCATCATCTATGCAGAAATCGACACTGCATAATGCATGGTGGAAAATGCGCTGAGGAAGGTGTCCTCAACCAAGAGATGGAGAATGGGCAGGACTGCAACGCGACGACAAGAAAGTGGGCTAAAGATCTCAATGCATGATCTACACAGTGCACCTTGTAAGGCGCCCTTCCCCAAATGGCTCGCTCTTTGGGAAAATTTTGAAGAATGGAGGTCAAACCCTACAGGGGACCATCACATAAAGTCCAAAACATGTGAGACTCCTTTTAATCGCCTCGTACGAAAGGCAGGAATACCTCGGGCCTATTCTAACCCCTGGACCTGCAGGGGTTTGTCTGTGATTAACAGCTACTGCACAACTGTCACCGGAGATCAGTAATATAGACCAATCAGCATATAGGACTGACATCCAAAACAAAGTAAAAGAATCCACAATATTAACCAATGCACGGAAAGTAGATTTATATTGAATTCTAATGTAATACGAAGAAGTATTATCCAATTTTCCCAGTAATATCAGTGATTACATATGTAAGTTTAAAATAAAAAATGAAACTCCATTTTTCTGTAAGCCATATCCAGTACCGGGAAGTTTGAAAGAAGCCGTTAAGGAGCAAATCGACAAAATGATTGACAACAATATAATAGAACTTACTTCTAGCATCATGAATAACCCTTCAGTAGTGGTAAAAAAGTTACAGGAGGTGTGCTAGACATGTGTACATTGAATAAACATGTAGAAACAGAACGAGACAGACCAATTAACATCAATGAAGTGTTATCCAAATTGGAGAAAACAAAGTTTTTTAGCACGATAGCCCTGACTGCTGGATACTGCAAAATTAGGTTACATCTGGACTCAAAAAAGTATACAGAAATCCTGTTTGATGCTAAATCTTATCACATTAATGTGTTAACTTTTGGACCTAATATCTCAGTATCAGTATTTATACCCACTCTGGATGAAGCATTAGGAAGAGATTTATTGAACTATTTAATAATATATGTCGATTATATTCTCCTAATCTCAGCTAACTGGGAAGAACATCGCCTATCACTGAAAAAATTTAAAGAAAAGGTTATTACAGTGAAACTGTCTAAGTCACATGTTGAGAGGCAAGAGTTAAAGTTCGTAGGGCATCTCGTAGGGGTACAGGGGATTACACCAGATCCTGGGTGCATAAAAGCTCCTGAAGAATGTCCACCCCTAAAAACGTGAGGCAACTGAAGGGATTTATCAGAATGGCTGGGTACTATAGACATTATATTAGGAGACAAGAACTAAATGACACAAGAGTTTTACATTTGTTACGAAAGAAAATACCATTGGTTAGGGATCTAGAGGCAAATAATGCATTTGTAAATGTAAAAAGAGCATTAGTAGAAGCACCCATATTGCATAATCCGAAATGGGTTCTAAAAATTTAGTTGAAAAGGCGCAACAATGAGTGATTAGACATAATGAGAAGACTATCAAACCTCACTACAAGGTCGATGAACTAGTTCTCGTAAAACAGCATCTTCAGAGCTCTGCCCTGAGGAAAGAGACACAAGTTTTTCTAAAAATATGAGGGACCATACCGAGTTCAAACAATAGTACATCCTGAAACATTTTTATTTGATCCTGTAATGGAATCAGAGACAGGAAAGTACAACATTAAGGACATAAAGTTGTATATCCCCCAGCGACATTAACGTTCGGTGTTAACGGGCGGAGTGACGACCGTCGGATCCCGAGATGTTTTCGGTGTTTCTTCCGTAATAAAATTTTCCTGCACTGAATTCCCCCAACTTCTTACACTATGCCCCTACTTCTTACACTACCCTATCATCCCCCACTTGCAGTTTAATAGAGAAACATACCAGCATGGAATTGTGATTACATCACCCAAAACTGCTCCTGGTATATGGCTGTATCATCCTCGATTGTTAGAGACTAGTGCCCAGCCAGTCTCTCCCATCATACACATATAGTCAAGTTTTATTTTTGCTTGAATTAGTCTTTGTAAGTAATCGCTCCTTGCACAGCAAGGAGGTGGGTAATGTGATGATGTTAAACTTTCACGAAATCCAGGACTACTATCAGTAAGACCATACCCCAATTTTTTTAAGGAAATGAGGTACCACAAAAACAACTGCAACTGTGGCATTGAAGGGGAAAGATGTGTATTGTCTCACTGTTGATATTCTACAACAAACAGACTTAACAAACAGTTTACTAGTTTCCTTATCAAACCTATGGGCTCGGACTGGCATCCTTTGTGGCAGACAAAGTACTGATATTATTTATGACCTTCATAAATTAAAAATATTGTTTACATGTTAAATACCACAGCAAAAAGGAAGATAAAAATACTGGACCTAGAAACAAAATGTGTGAATTATCTTCAAGAGTGGTCAAATGAAGAAAGGTAATTAAACTGGCAAAGGACTGCGAAACAATGGGATGAAGCAAGGACAAAGATAAGTACAACATCCAGTTTCACATTTTTCTGTTTCAAAATGAGTATTTACGTAATCAAAATGTCAAAAAATTAAGAAGAACCAGATTTGGTGAATGAATTGTCAGCCAAAATGAAAGATTTGCAGTCAGCAGTTCCAGCCATGACACTTTCATGTCTAAAATGCTAAATTAAGAAAATACTATAGATTACAGTTATAATTCTTGAAGCAATACAATTAATGTGAGGTACAACTCTTTGAGAACTGCAGTTAATTCCAGTCATGACCACTTCACATCTATAATGAAATCTGTCAATGATACTTTGAGATACACAACTAAATCTAGTCATGACGCTACTATAGAAAAATCAAAAGATACAATAAATTCCCATTATGAAAAAGTTAGGAATGAACTGAAAGGAACAAAACTGTATTAGATAAAATTGTAAATAAAACTTATATTAAGGTCAAACCTGTTGTCAAAGAAGAACATACAACTAACAGATATTAACAAAGTTGTTATAGAGGAAATGTGTAGAACCAATTTCACGTGTATCACAACTTAGTGAAACTTTAAAGAGTACACCTGGGTCAGTCAGTAGCAATCTTGTCTACAGGAAATCTGTGTGAACACTATTATTTGTAATCTCAGTTTAGTAAGCTGTACAAAATCCCTGTAGCATTATAAAAATTTAATAGAGAAAGAATCATTAGAAGCAGAGATCAACTGAAGGCAGAACTATATACATAAAAAGTTCATAGGGAAATTAGTAGTTTGGACTTCATGACAAGAAGCTCAGATCTTTTTTTTTACTTTTTTTTTTTTACACCTGCAGTCAACATCTTCATACTACAGGCAGAAAATAAGAATTACCAACACCTCTGCTACAATGTGTGAAGAAGTGAGTTATCCTGGTATAATATGTCAATGACAGCCTATTTCCAAACGTATCTCTGCTCAACAAGTAATTGCCTATAAATGGCTTGGTCATAAGTTGTGATTGATTAACAGTAATCAGAGTTTATTTTCTTTTTTAAGGCATTCAAGTTCATTTATTTAAATGACGCGCTCTGGTATGTAGTAACAGTACATGTTTCCAGTTGTATAAACAATGTAAAGAAAGACAGATTGCTGCATATCATAAAAAAGGCCCGTCAAGTTGAAGACAGGTACAATTAAATGTCACACAAAGCTTTTGGCCACAGCATTTGTTAGTATACAGCAGTTGGCTGCAAATAAACAAGGTTGGACTTGAAAATGGGAAGGAGGGGGTGGAAACTGCTAGGTGGAGGGTGTGGATACAGTATATTACCATACAAAGATTGACTGCACTTCCCCTGTATTCTATCAATACACTCAATTCTACCACCCACTTTACCCAGAGCTGAACTAATGTGATCATTTCACTTCATATCTCTACAAAGTGTTACACATGGGTATTTCTTTGGGTTGGTTGATTCCAACTGTGACTCACTGATATTATAGTCATGAGATTCTACTGGTTTTTCATTTTGTGACGTGCAAAACTTCACATTTCTTAACATATAAAACCAGTAGCCAATCTTTGCACCATTTTGAAATCTTATCAAGATGTACAATATTTATGCAACTTCCATCAGATAGTACTGCATTATAGATAATCATATCATCTGCATAAAGTCTGAAGTTACTATTAATATTGTCTATAAAGTCATTTCTATACAACATGAACAGCAAGAGTACCAACACATTTCCCTGGGGAGCACACGAAGTTACTTCTACCTACGATGATAACTCTCCATCCACAATAGCATGCTGCCTCCTCCCTACCAAAAAGTCCTCAATCAATTCACAAACTTCACTTAATACACCATATGATTGCACTTTTGACAAAAAAGTGTAAGTAAGGTACCGAGTCAAGTGCTTTCCAGAAATGAAGAAACATTATGTATTCCTGACTACCTTGATCCAAAGCTTTCAGGATGTCATGTGAGAAAAATGCAAGTTGAATTACAATTCACCAGTGTTTTCAGAAACCACGATAATTGCAATTGAGAAGGTCATTCTGTTCAAGATACCTTACTATGTTTGATCTCAGAATATGCTCTAAGATTGCACAAGTCAGTATGAAGGATACTGCATGGTAGCTTTGTGGATCACTTCTACTATACTCCTTGTAGATGGGTGTGACCTGTGCCTTTTTTCAAGAACTGGGCATGTGTTTTTCTTCAAGAGATCTATGATAAAATATACAGGGTGAGTCATAAATGAGGACAAATATGTTGTGCAAATTGTCACACACTGAGCTCGCATGTTCCTATGTCAATAAATGACAATGCAATTGAATGGTAAAAATGTGGAAATACGAAGTGGACATTTGGGTGTTACTGTGTGCCGACATTGGCTATGCGAGTGTTGTAGGTAGTTTAGCCACTCACGAGAAGGCAAGGCATCAGCGTCAAGCAACAGTGTACATGACATTGTGAGCAATGATAGCACCCACATCTATCTCATACCAGTTATGCTGGCCGGTACTATGTATCATGGCTAGTTGGCACAGGGAAACGAACATGAGGAGGGGCTGCACTACTGTACATGCATGTTTTATAATTTGGTTTTTGTGTCCAGACTTAGTTTTAAGAAAAGTGTACATAGATGCAGAATACAAAATACTACTACATAGGTATGTGGCAGTTCACAACAAACGAATACAATACAGCTGTACAAATCAAAACTAACATAGAAACACACGACCAGAAGCTGCAGTGCCGGTTTATAAGTACTGTTCAAAATGACAGCCACGACGTGTGTGGCAAAGTTGAACTATTTGCAGGAAGGATTGCTGAACATGATCCAACATGTCTGTATCTCTTTGCATAATATCACAGGCATGTTTTATTCTGGGTTGAAGGGTGTTGACATCAACAACCTCTCCTTCATGAATCACAGATTTCAGATGGCCCCACAAAAATAAATCCAGTGGATTCAGGTCTGGCAATCTTGCTGGCCATGCTAAAGGGCCTCCACAAGCCACCCATTTTGAAGGGAAGGTACTGTGCAGGTGAGCGAGCGCACCATCACGCATGTACCACAGGACCACAGGTTCACATGAAAGACCAAACTAATGTCTTCCAACAATTCTGGGAATGTAACATCTAGGAAATGCAGATACCGCTCCCCTGTAAGCCTTTGTGGTAGCACATGTTGCCCTACGAGATGGTGATCAATAATACCACACCGGATATTGACACCACATTGTTGTTGGTAGCCTCGTATCACTGTGCTGTGGGGGTTTTCTTCCACCCACTGGTGCCAATTATGCGAATTCACTGTACCCTCCTTCATGAAATAGGCTTTGTCGGTGAACAGTATTGTATGTGAAAAATGCTGATTGTAGATCTGACACCGTAGGATAAAGTTGCAGAAGTCCAGCACCCTCTGGTAGTCTTCTAGCAATAATGCCTGTACCTTCTGCATGTGAAAGGGATGGTACTGGTTTCTATGGAGTACTGTAGATTGTGACATGCCAACCACAGTGGCTATAGACCTGGTGCTTATTGTTAACCCTTCGCAATGGTTTGTAACACTTTTCCTTCATCATCCGCAATGTACATCAACTGTCGGTCATGGCCACATCATCCTGGAAGTGCTACACAAGCACCATCCTCCCTCAAGCGCCTGTCCACAGAGTAAAACAATTTTGTGGATGGAAGGTGCCGGCTAGGAATCCTCTTGGGATACAGTTGCCTTGCAACATCAGCTCTTCCATCTGCAAGCCTGTAGGTGAGGTGGACATCGGCGTATTCCTCATTTGTGAAACTTGCCACGGTACTGTAGTAACACTGCGATGCGGCTGGTAGCAACTGTTGACATGGCGAGTATCCAGCAGAGTGACCATTGCAGAGGTGTTGTAAATACATCGTGCATGCTGCAGTTTTACTTCCACCATTGACCACTCTTTCTGCTTACAGGGCACACATTCCCTAACATGCGACTGTACACTCCGTTACAACCTGCAATGTGTGATTCCCAAGTTCTGATACAATTTCAGATACATTGGGATGGGATTTTCTCTCTCTCATATCTTTCAAACACTTACAGATACACATCAGCTCATTGGTGTGTCATGTGTTGTATCTATGGGTGAATGACATGTCATGATCGTGAGGCTCGTCGGTATCTCATTCAATGATTAACATGTGTTTTTGCTTTACATACACAACACATCAAGGAGAACAAAATTTACAATGATGTGTCACATGTTATGCATAGTAGCATGCGGTCCTAGACATATTTTTCCTTATTTATGACTCACCCTGTAGTTAGAAAAAGGGGCTAACTCAACCAAAAATTCAGTATAGAATATGATAGGGATTCCACTAGTTCCTGGAGCTTCGTTCAATTTCAATGATTTAAGCTTTTTTAAAACCAATTGGACTTTTAATAACAATATCACTCATTGTTTCAGCAGTATGAGGTTTAAATGAGGACAATACTCATGGTTTTTCCTTTGTAACAAAACATTTAAAAACAGTGTTAAGTATTTCAGCTTTTGCTCTGTTACACACAATTTCAGTTGCTGACTCTTTCACTGATGATATTTTAAGTACTTCTCAAAATCTATATAACTAGAACAAACTCTTTCTTCTCAGGTTTGGATAATGGATGATCCACCACAGTTGCTACAAATGTTGTTTTAAAGCAATAGAAGCTTTAATGCTAATTCAGAATCACCTTTGTTGGGTCCTGATACAAAATCAACACCTTTAACTGACACATCGACCTCTGACAACTTTCTACATGGCTGCAAGTACAACACAAGTGATTGTTTACTATCAAATAATGAAAAAGTTGATGAGCGCATCACGCTACAATATTTCCAAAAAATTTTGTGCCCAACACAACTTATAAATTTCCCCTCAGTTTGCAAAGTGGTCAATGTTGAATGTTTAGTCTAAGTTGGATGAAAAAATATCTTTGGTTGGTATACTGTTCCAAAAATGATTATGCTGCTTTCTGTTAGTTATGCAAAAGGTAGTCATCAAAATGTTCCAGCCCTGGTCTCTTCCATGTTCTCAGAGTGAACGCATACACTCTAATATTTCAACATACATACAACCAACACTTATCACAAGCCTTTGTAATTGAATGTGACTTATTCACATGATGGTGAACATGACAAACAATATGAAACATTTCCTGGACCAAGGCCTTGTGGAGCAGATGGAAAGGGATACAACATGTACAGTCCTTATCATCAAGCAATGATTCTTTGTGTGTATCAGGAAATGGTATGATTGGGACACAGAGGCTTTGGGACTACCAAAGTTGACAAACAAGACGACAAGATGAATAATTTTCTCGAAATTACAAAATATTTTGTGAAAGGTGATGAAAACCTACAAGTAAGTTTTGAAAGGAACTGGTATATATGAAAAGAATTACATTAAGGACCCCAATCCAAAATCTGATCAGCTGTTGCATCAATAACCAATGATGCCAAATGTTGCAATATTCTTGCAGATCAAACTGCTGAAATTGCTAGAATAGAGCAACTATCTCTCTGTATCTATTCCTTGGATCTTGATATTAATGAAGATTTCCTGTAATTTATTCCAGTGGTTGATGTGACTGGCTAAGGACTAGCTAGATGTGTAATTGAAAAATTGGTAATAATTTCCTGAGGACAGGGCTATGACAATACTGCATGCATGTGGAGGAAAGCCTGTGGGGCTCATGCATTCATATATCAGGACTATGCAATAGCGGGATATTCTCATTGTGCAGTTCATCGTTTCAGATTGGTGATCGCCAATACATGAAACATTTCACTTATCAGGAATTCACTAGGAACACTGGACATGGTATGCGATTTCTTTGGGCCACCAAACGGCACACGTGTGTGTGTGTGTGTGTGTGTGTGTGTGTGTGTGTGTGTGTGTGTGTGTGTGTGTGTGTGTGCACCCCACAATTCCTTCTCAGATAGGAAAGCTAACTAATACAGTGAAAATAAACACTTGTTGCAGAACATTCTTCTCCTGTATTACTCCTCTACACTGGGAGACTTGCTTGACCTGCACACTGCAACCCAATGTAAAATCTAACAAATTCAAATGTGTGCACTGTTTGTTTTGTTTTAGCATGCAAAAGCATCTAGGGACATATGTGCCCATCTCAAAACTATAGAACATGAAGACAGAGAGGAGTTAATAAATGAATACACATCAGTCCCAATCAATGTAAGAGAAGACAGCTAAAAACAGGGACACGGAGAAAGAATTATAAAATACACCATAGAGAAATGGAGGTAAAGAACTAAAAATTAAATGGCCTTCACCATATTGCTGCAATTAGTACAAATCCAAGTGGGAACCTAAATAGTTAAAAAATGGGCATTCCATCACAAAGCTGAAGTTTTAACAACTTGGGGACAATGGGATCAATAATCTGGAGCTTATTCCCATGGAGGGAGGGCCTGTGGCGATGCCGAAGTGGCACCACCTCCTGACAGGCTGAAACAGATAGATCATCGGATGGAATGTAAGTGGGCCGGGGTACAAGGACTGCAGCCTTGGCAGCAGTGTCAGCAGCCTCGTTTCCAGACAGACGGACATGGCCAGGAAACCACAAACATCACAGTCCCTCCATCAAGAGTGAGCAAGTGACAGTTTTCCTGTACCTGCTGCATCGAGGGATGGGTGATTCTCAGCACCTTTGAAGCCACTGTGTGCTGTGCAAGTCTGAGCACAGGACACAATTGAAAAGCCAGTGTTGCTGGATGTACTCCATGGCCTGATACAGGGTGAGGAACACTCCTGTAAATATTGACCTGTGTTCTGGAATCCGATAGCGAGAAACATCAGCACCCATGATAGAGGCACACCCAATGCCATGGTCAGTCCAATAACCACCAGTGCAAGCAAAGGTGCTATCGTGAAATTCTGTGTGAAGTTTGTGAAACTGAATGGAATACAGCCAGAATGGAGTAGGGTCTTTAGGAGCAAAAGCCAAAAACGAGGTAACAGAAGAGGGACGTGCCCCATACTGGCAATCAAAGGAGTCATTGAAGAAGGTGGCACAGGATGGGTGGCAATGCATATAAGACAAACTGCATGCATACCTGCTGAGGACAAAGTCAAAGTGGTAAGAAAATGGTAGTTAAGCAGCTCCTGCATAGAGACACTCAAATGGGCTAGTGTAAAAGGGGCTGGTGACCAAATGTATGTCACGATGGTGGATAGTGTTGAGATGGCATAAGAGGGATAGGTGTGCAGATGCAAAAACGAAGTACCCATAGCCTAATTTCGAACAGACAAGTGACCGGTGCAAGCAGGAGAGTGTGGTTTGATCTGCACTCCAGCAAGAACCATCGATGACACGTAGGACATTGAAGGAATGCATACAGGGGACTGCCAGGTAAGATGCGTGAGAGGAACAAGAGCATTTCCTATCGAGCATGGGCCCCGGGACATTTGTAGTTTCAATGAATGGAAGAGAACTGGCGCCAGATGTAAAGATCATGGGAGAAACAAACTGTGCCACCAAAAATTCATACGAAGGGTTTTGTCAGTGAAAAAAGAAAGCCATTAACGATGCTCCCTGACTAAAGACAATCGAAACATCACTGAAGACACCACTCAATGAGACAGGCCCATGGAGACCTGCAATACATGGAGAAATCCTCAATTAAAAGGGAAGTGGAGATGCTTGGTGGGAGGCAGACCATTATAAGGTTAATGGCAATTGCAAAGAGGACAATGCTCAGGATGGAACCAAGTGTAGACCTTACGGAGGATACCAGTCCTCCAGTGGGTGTTGCGGGCCTTCTCCAAATCGAGAAACAAGGCTACAGTTGGGGATTTCCACAGAAAGCCATTCATGACATGTGTGGACAAAGTGTTGAGATGGTGAACTGAAGAATGACGCACGCAAAATCCACACTGTACAATGGTTAATAGATTGTGAGACTCGAGCCATCATACAAGCCGGGCATGAATCATACATTCCATCACTTTGCAAATAGGGCTGATGAGAGAGATGGGGCAGTAGCTATAAGGAAGGTGTTTGTTCTTACCAGACTTAGGTATGGTTATGACAGTGGCTTCACGCCAGTTTCAGGGAAATGCTCCCTCTGCATAGCTGGAGTTGTACATATTAATCAGAAAGTGTTTGCCCTTAAAAGAAAGATGCCTCAACATCTGAATATGAACGGAGTCTGGCCCTGGGGTGGAGGATCAGGATGAACGGAGAGCATGATCTATCTCCCTCATAGTAAAGGCAGCATTGTAGCACTCACAATTTGGAGAAGGGAAGGGTATTGTCCAAGCCTCCTCCACTCATTTCCAATTGAGCAGGCAGTGTGATATGAGGAAGAGCTCAAAATTTCCGAAAAATGGCGGCCCAAGGTATTGGAGATAGCAATAGGTTCCAAGATAACATCGTATGCTACTGTCAGAGTGGATATTGGGGAATAGATATTGGTTCCAAATAGCCATCAGGGGTCAGCCCATGTGACAGAGCAGCAGGTGGAGCTGTTAAAAGAAGAAGTGAATGAAATCCAGCTACCATTTTTCCTATTACGAGGAACAAAACATTGTGCAAGCATTTGTTTGTAATAAATGCAGTTTGCCATCATAGGATCACCATAAGAAATATAGAGAGCACATCTTTGCATGCAAATTGTGTCATGGCATGCATCAGTCCACCAAGGGACAGGGACACTGCATGGTAAGGAGGACATGTAGGGACTGGAACGTTAAGTAGCAGTAACGATGACCTTTTTAAGACATTCCATCTGGTCATCACAATTTTTGAAATTTTGTTCATCAAAGGTCGCCGTGGAGGAGAAAAGCCACCTATCAGCCTTAGCAAGCTGTCATTTGGATGTGCACGCAGGTGGGGTAGGAGTGACCAAATGGATAGCACAAGGGAAATGGTCGCTCAAGTAGGTGCCAGAAAGAACAGACCACTTGAGATGATGGGCAAGCTGGGCAGTGCAGTAGGATAGGTCCAAATGGGAATAGGTGTTTGAGGAATCAGAAAGGAACCTCAGTGCTCCTGTGTTAAGGCAGAAGAGATTAAGTTAATTAAGGTCACCAAAGAGGGCACCTCTCCGACGGGTTCTGGGAGAACCCCAAAGGAGATGTTGTACATTAGTAACCAAGCAGAAGAAATGTCCAGTAAGCTGCCGGAGGTCAGCCCGGGTGACACTGAATGATGGCAGGATATAAATGGTACAAAGGGAAGAGGTCAAGTGAAAAAGGAAGAGGCAAACTGCAACAGCTCAAAGGTGGGTAGTCAGGGAGATGGGTTAACTATGAACGTCATGCCATATGAGCAGCATCACTCCTCCATGAGATGAAATGCTGTTTTCGGAGGTGGGGGGTCAAAACAGACTCAGAAGAAATGCAAAAACTCAAAGGACTCATGTGAATGCAATTTCGTTTCCTGAAGAAGAGCTCATGTGGACGCTGTAGTTCTACAAGCAACTGTAAATCCTCTTTGTTGTATGAAAGGCTGTGAATGTTCCATCAGAGAAGAGTCAGGATGAGGAAAAAATGAAGAGGTGTCACTTCAGCGGCTCTCGAGGGCCAGCTGACGAAGACTGGCTGCTACAGGGCACAGAGGCAGGAGGATCCTGCTCCACATAAGTATTGGCTTTCTTATGCTGTCGGCCTGCCAATTCCAATGTAGAAAAATGGTTGGTATTCCACACCAGCAACACAGAGGCTGGTCAAGCAAAGGTATCACCTGGTGACACCACTAAGGAGGCTATTCAGTCAGCAGAGAAGCAGACTATTTGCCTTCGTTGGACTTCTTCAAGCCTTTGCAGTTAGCAGAGAAAGACTCAGGTGTTGGTTGGCTGGAGGGACATAGGAAGTCTTCACAGGAGTATTCGTTCTGCCCTTTACAACTTGCCGGTTGTATAGCTGGTAATTTCACTTTGTGACACGCGAGTTTGATGGTTTGCTGCGCAGCTGGATGGAAGGACGGCATTGCTACCATAACACTAGTCGGTTTCACAACCTCATAGCTGAAATTGAGGTGGCATGTCTGCATGGCTATGTCCTTCATGGAGCGAGATGTAGCAAGAACAGTACTCTAGGTGCCAGATGGTAGAACGCAATGTTTGCAACTAGCCAATGACTTATGAGAATGCATTAACAAACCACTGGGAATTCAGGTCGACATGGGTGCAGAAGCATTATTAATCAATCAGTCAAACAGAGAGGGAGAATCCAAATCCAAGTAGGTCTGAGAATTGACCGAGGCAAAGTTATGGAACTAAACAGCAAGGTCATCAGTTCCATAATTCAAAAGTTACTTGCATAAGACAGAGGGGACATTCCACCAATATATGGGATACTGGCATTCTGGCTCCATGAGCACATTGTGGGGTGGCTGATTATGCAATAGAAAACAGTGGATGAGCCCAGTATGACCAATGTGCAGGTATCATAAGACAGTGGACTCCTTCCAAGATGAGTTGAAGGAAGAGTACGAAACTGCAGTAATCTCCTTGTTTGTGTGTAGTTTATTACAGAGAGCATCGAGCACCATATGTCATTTCACTTTTGGGAAAAGATGTTTGATGTTTACCTAGATTAGATTAGCATAGCTGCACCTAAAATCATGAAAGCAAATGGTGCTGAGTATCTGTGTCACCAGCCAAATTGTGAGCCTGTTCATTCCTGGGGATGCCCACATGATTTGGGGCCCAGCGAAAGACAACAGAGCAGGAGCACAGGAAAGGGCACAGAGGTGGTCATAGATGGCAGAGACCAAAGGGGGATGAGGGCAGCATCAGTTAATGGGTTGCAAGCTGCATATTGAGCCAGATATATTAAAACACTATGGAGGGAGGCCTGAAAAACAAAATGGAGGGCCCTGAAAATGGCAAGCAACTCTGATGTGAACACACTACGTAATACCAGCAGTAAATGGTGATTTGTGCAATAGGAGACAAAAGCATACACCCCCCCCCCCCCCCCCCACAAATTTACCATTTTAGAACTATCATTGTTGAAGATGATAGCATCCGGGAACTCTTCAAGGACAGAATGTACAAGATGCCAGAATATCATAGGGCAGACGGAGATCCTAGGACCGTCAAATAGGTCAGTCTGCATCTGTGGTCAAGGCTCCATCACCAGCCGGTGTGGCCAAGCAGTTCTAGGCACTTCAGTCTGGAACCGCGTGACCGCTACAGTCACAGGTTCGAATCCTGCCTCAGGCATGGATGTGTGTCATGTCCTTAGGTTAATTAAGTTTAAGTATTTCTAAGTTGTAGTGGACTGATGACCTCAGATGTTAAGTCTCATATTGCTCAGAGCCATTTGAACGATTCGAGGGTCCATCAAATTGGGCTGGGTGGGAAGGGGGAGGAGGAAATACACAAGGCCATTTAAAGTGAGTAGAGATGAAAATCCGGACAGAAGGAAGTGAGATGCACTCCAACCAGCAATCCCACCCTATGGTGGGTAGCATGAGGGAGACATACCTCATTTGCAAAGAAGATGGGGTACAAGGGATCGTCAGGGTATCACCAAATGGCTGTTGCATAAGAAACCAGGAGTTGGCTCGGTCATACATATAGAGAGGGAATCCCTGCTTCTGCAGGGTGATTGTTGACAAGACTAGCGCAAAACACACATAAAGCCAGATGAACCCCATAACAATTAAGAGGGTCAAGTAGTTTCAGAGTGGAAGGAACCACTGAGTCATAAACCTGACAGCCATAATCTAGTGTGGACAAAACCTGAGCATAGTAAAGATGGAGAAGAGAAGCTTGATCTGCATCCCAAGAGGTGTGGCCAGGGGCAGATAGCATTAAGCTTCCACATGCAGGGTGTCTTCAGGTGGAGAATATGGGGCATCCATGCCAGCTTTTTATCAAAAGTAAGACCAAAGAAACAGGACTGTGCTATAGCATTGAGGCTTCGGTTGCCTAAATAAAGTCTTTGATCAATTGGTGCTGAGGGTAAGCAGCAAAAATTCGTGACGAGCATTTCGTAGGGAGAAAACTGGAAACTGTGGGGGAGAGCCCATGCAGAGGCCAGGTGGATGGCAGATTGTGAAGGGATGGCACCCACAAGCCAAATACAGTTGAAGACCCTGAGTAGATGATGCCTATGGGTAATACCCAAGTGTTGGATAATCTGGTTGTGGTTAGAATCTGAGCATGGTGCCATGTTGTGAAGAGGTAAAAGCTTGCTGGAATTGCCATTCAGTGAAAGGTTCATTATAGGATTCTGCTCAGTGGGGGATGAACAGAAGTGGGTTTCTTCAACTCAGTGTTTGTGGCAGAGGAAGGTAGCAAGATAGGAAGAGGACACTGAAGCTGTTGCAAAGTGTGTTCCGAGGTGTTCTGCAAGGACCAATGAATCAGTATATGCAGCACCCCATAGGATTTGGCCAGGAAGGTTGAACAACACCCAGAAGGGTGGGTGTGGCAACTACAAGGGAAGAGGAAATGAGAAGTGGATGGGTATAGAGTAAAGATACAGTTGGAAGGGGGAAAGGACGCAACAGATGAAAGAAGAAATTGACAGTAGGTTGTGTTAGGTAATATTTTTGGTGAAAATCAATGTAAGATAGAAAATCCAATGGATTTTAACTCTATCTCCTTTTCTTTTTTATAAAAAGAGTGATCTTGTGAGAGTGGAGAGTGACAGTCATGACAGTTTGCCCACTTAGGTAGTGGAATACAGGGGCTTCCCACACGGCATGTGTGGCCACAGTCTTCACACACAGGGTCCGCCATACACCAGGAACACTTCGGGTCAAAACATAAGTGCCACAAGCACCTTACAGGTGGAGGAATGCACGGCTTCATGTCACATTGGTAACACACAATCTTGACCATCTATGAAGGCTTACCCCCTCAAAAGCCAGAATAAAGGGGCCTACAATTGTAGTGGTTTAGTGGTTGCATTTATGACCCTCCTGGGAATGTTGAACAAAATAAATGTGTGGTCACTCCAGATTAGACTGGAGTTCGTCATCATTTTGTAGGATGAGGTCTATGAAACATCACTCCCTGGACCATATTCAGAGACTGGTGAAGGGTAATAGACACCTGGATGTCACCAGGGTGATCACAATCGTGGAGGGCTGTAGACTGGGCAGCAGGAGAAGTTTTGATGAACAGCATGTCCAACTGCATCTTACTGACAGAATCCACCTCTATGTTGCCCTCGATATTCTCCACAAAAACAATGGCTTTGTGGAGGTGAATGCGTCCCTATCCCTTCTAGTACAGTCAGTTAGTGGGGCCAGGGTTTCATTCCAAGATGGCAAGCCTGGCCCTCTTCCCAGGGTGTAGCCAAGGAAGGGAAGGCTGCAGGGTGATACGAACCAGCATTCAATGATACACTACCACTCAAAGAGATGGCCATTAGAGAATATCCATATGCCAACCATCTTCCTCAATACCACCCACTCCGATCAGGGGTTTTGCCCATGGGCATTAGCCATTTACAGCAACAGCTCTGTAGCACAGCGGTAATTGCTGAGACTTCCACTGCTCCAGGACAAGAAGCAACCACTCCTTTGTACACACATGGAGGGAACAGCTCACATATAAATAGTGTGTTTACTGTGTTGTCAGGAGGGGCTCAGCCAGATGGGTACATAACAGCCCCACCATTTGGACAGCCTGAACATGCTTGTTATCTTACATGATGGAGGGGGTTATGGCAGGGAAGGAAGAGGGGGGAGGGGGAATCCATGCCATAGATGGTAGGGAGGGAGTTCTTCCCCAAATGGCACACATTAAAGATAGAAAATTTAGAAGTGGAGGCCAAATCCTAAGGGTGGGCCCAAAAGGATGAAAGGTAATAAGCGAGAGGTACAAAATCTCAAGCAGCACAGAGAATTTTTGTTTGTGGTTTTAGGGCGCAAAACTTCTATGGTCATTAGCGCCCAGCCCGTGATTTAGGAAACAGGAAAAAAACGAAATTTAAAATCAGCAGCAAGGGGAACAAAGTCATAAAATTTGAGAAACTAAAGGCAGAAGGAATGCTTAAAAATCCACTAGAGAGAGGGGTTGGTTGTCCCCCAAAAAAAAAAAAAAATCAAATGACTGACGTCATTTCACTGTCACTAATAAACTGTAGAACGCGGTCAGCCGAGCGCGTGTCATCTGCTAAAATCAACGATAGATCAGGCGATAGCTGTAGATGGGAGCGTAACGGATTAAAATAGGGGCATTCAATTAAAAGGTGTCTGACCGTCCACAGCTGAGAGCAGTGGGGACAGAGTGGGGGAGGAACACCGCTTAAAAGATGTCGATGGCTAAAAAGACAGTGCCCTATCCGGAGTCTAGCTAAAATTACCTCCTCCCGACGATGCGTTCGGGAGGAAGAGGTCCAAGCACAAGGAAGGGCTTTCACTTCCCGCAATTTATTATGGGGAAGTGTTGACCAATGCGCATGCCATAAATGAGCAACTTGGCGACATAAACCGCTCCGTAGATCGGTAAACGGAAGAGACTGAATAGCTGGCCGAGGAAGAGAGGCTGCAGCCTTGGCCGCTATATCGGCCGCCTCATTCCCACAGATACCAGCGTGTCCCGGGAGCCAGAGGAACGCCACTGAGACGCCCCCCAGGTGGAGCAAGCGCAGACAGTCCTGAATCCAGTGGACCAGAGGGTGCACAGGGTAAAGAGCTTGGAGACTGAGGAGAGAGCTGAGAGAATCTGAGCAGATTACGTACTGTATCCGCTGATGGCGGCGGATGTAGTGGACAGCCTGGAGAACAGCGTAAAGCTCTGCAGTATAAACCGAACACTGGTCGGGAAGCCGAAAGTGATTTGGGGTGTCGCCAACAATATAGGCACTCCCTACACCTAATGATGTTTTCGAGCTGTCGGTGTAAATAAATGTGGCTTCCGTCATTTGTGCACATAGAGCAGCAAATGCCCGACGGTAGACAAGTGTAGGGGTACCATCCTTGGGAAATTGACATAGGTCTCTGAGCAAGTTGATCCGGGGACGGAGCCAAGGCGGTGCTGTACCCCAAGTTGTCAAGAAGGTTTTAGGAAAGCGGAAGGAGAGAGAATGGAGCAGTTGACGGAAGCAGACTCCCAGGGGTAGTAGGGAGGAGGAGCGGCTTGCATACCTGACATCAAAGGAGGTGTCGAGAAAAAGGTCATGGGCTGGATTAGCAGGCATGGAAGACAGATGGCTAGCATAACGACTCAGAAGGACTGCCCGCCGATTGGACAGCAGAGGTTCAGCAGTCTCAGCATAAAGGCTTTCCACAGGGCTGGTGTAAAAAGCTCCAGACACTAAACGTAATCCACGGTGGTGGATAGAGTCGAGACGCCGAAGAATAGACGGCCGAGCAGAGGAGTAGACTATGCTTCCATAATCCAATTTCGAGCGCACTATGGCGCAATAGAGGCGGAGAAGGACCACTCGGTCCGCTCCCCAGCACAGAGAATGTGGTGGATAGCCAGGTGAAGGCAGTGGGGAAAAAGCCAGGATGTGGGGGGAGAGGCTAAGTGAAGGAAATGCAGCCCAGGAAGGAAGAATGAAGAATGGGCTGCAATACCTCGGAGCCTCACATGTGCCACGCATGAGCTCATGAAAGAACTATGGGCTCCTGGAAAGGGAAAGGTGGGGGGCCTCCCTCTCTGACCCCACTTCCACAGAGGCTAGTGAGCTATAACAAACAATACATTCCCAGTCATGGACTATTTTCTGCACCTGTGACTTACAAGGCTGTGGTTTGTTCATTGGCATCCCTATTTGTGGGCAATGTTTATGCTGACACTTTCAAACTGTATTGCTTCTCCACCAATGATGTACTGCATTTAGTTCCAGATCAAATTTCATTCCAATAGTCAGATGCTCTGTGCCAAATTTTCTGATCTGTTTTCTCCAGAGCTGGATTGTGGAACAGAATTTCAAGCTCACATTACGTTAATACAATTTGCCCATCCCCATTTTTTATGGGTCCCCCTGGTACTGGTAACTATATGGAGTTAAGAAAAAGCAGAATTAGATCATCTTCAATCCCTCAATGGTATTTGTTCTCCTCCTTCATGTGAATGATAAGCACCACTAGCAATGGTAGAAAAACATGCTGGTAAATTACACCTCTGCAATTACTCTAAAAAAATCTATTAATGCACAGTCAATCATTGACACCTACCCTCGGCTGTACCCTGGGCAAGCTGTTAGCAAAATTATTGGGGGTCTTATTTTTCAAAAACAGAGATACATCTATCAGCTGCTACTTGACAAGTAACCTGAACACCTTCTAGTTACCTATAATCCATTTAGCCCTTATCTATACCAGTCTGTGCCTTTTGGCATAGCAACCTCACCAGCTAGTTTCCAATGCATTTTACAGCCACTTATTGCATCAGTTCCAAACTGTCTCAACTATTTAGACAGCATAGTAGTATCTGGTGCCTCTTCAGAGGAACATTTGCAGGAATTTCATGCTTTATTTTGTGTTTTACAGTCTGGAAGATAAAAGTGCAATTTGGACAAGACACAGGTTTTTCCAACCATCCATTATTTATTTGGATTTTTAAATGTCATGAGCTGGAATTCATCCATGGCACCAGCATATGGATGCTATTGCCACACTGCCACACCCCACATCTCTTACGGAATTACAGGAATTTTTCTTCAAAATTGTGCACTACCCAAAATCAGTACAAGATGCTGCTACTGTGGCACAATTATTCCATGCATTATTATGTAAAGATGTTCCTTTCCATTAGTGCCCAGCTTGTGACCACACATTAAAATTTAAGCTGCAGTTGCCTACTTGTTTGGTCACTTTCCTGCAGAACCAGCCACTTCTGTTTCTGACGGACACATCTCAGTTTTTAATTGGCACCATTCTCACTCAGAAGTATGCAAACAGATCCAAACACCCTTTGCATATGTCTCTATCTCTTTAAATTCAGCACAATAAGCATGACAGTTTTATTCTCAGACAGAGAAAGAGGCTTCAGAAATTGTGTATGCCCTAAATTATTTCATGTTTTTCTATACGGTTCTTAGTTTCACCTGATTACAGACCACAAAATACTGGTATCTCTTTTTAACCCTTTGGTATTCTTGGCAGAAGAAGCCACACACAACTTTCAGCATTGGGCTCTTTTCCTATCAAAATTCAAATAGAGATACATTACCAACCTATGGTGCAACATGCTAATGTTACTCTGTTTTCATTTAGCCATGGAAGAACAAAATATTGTTGATGGTTTCCCTATTACTAGCACTAAATTTGCAGCTGTGGTAGCTATCAATCCCGTGTTAAGCAAAGTTGTTTCTTTTGTGCAACATGGCGGTCAAACAAGCCTCTGGGCCATGCTTCCGATACTTTGAGAAATTATTTTGCATTACAAATTTATCTTTCTGTTTGGGATGGAGTGGTGATGTTAGCTACAGAGAACACTGCTCCCAGGTTGTAGAGCCCTCCATCCTCCGCTGTGACTTTGTGTGTTTATTGCATGGTTACCACTAGGGTGTGTCATGTACAAAAGCATTAGCATGTAGAAATATTTCCTTGCCAGACATTGATGGGCAAATGGTGAAGATTGTAATGGCCCAACAACAGTGTGACACCCATCAGGAGGCTCTGCGCACTTCCTTGTCACCGTTGACAGATCCATAGCAGCCATGGGAACAAATTTGTGAACATTTTTCAGGTCCTTTTCTAACTTTCTGTGCTTCCATATGTGGTGCATTGTCCAGCTACTTCTCCACTGCAATAACTTCAGCTTTATCAAATATTTTTGCAACAGAAGGTCTTCCATATATTAGTTACAGACAATGTCCTCCAGTTCATATCTCAAACTTTACGGTGACCAGAAAAGAAACTGACATAAGAACAGTGCTCACTTCATTGAACGGAAGAGGTGAGCTGTAACTACCAATTTTGTGTGTGCATTGTTTTGTAGTTTGCATGTGAAATTTGTGTTTGATTCAGCCATTAGAGACCACCTGGCCTGCTAATATGACACCAGTTGCATATGCAGCCTGGCGGCTGTGCCCCCTGTAGGAACTAGTGAATACACAGGCCAGAGCATCGGTCTCCACTGGCCACTTGTGCATTGCTAATTTTACTGTACTTTGTCTTCCTAGTGTGTGAACTGTTTGAGCACTAAATTAGTGTTTTCCACTAACAACAACTATGTCTCATCACTTGTCATAATGTTTTTGAGAAAAGAAGTGTCCTCATTTTGCATTTCAATCAACTCGCAAAAGCGTCCAAGCATCATTGTTTTTTTTGGGAGAAAAGGTTTGTGGGACAATTTTTGCACAAACCTTTCTCTTCTTCAAAAGATTCTGGTGAACATATTACACACATGATTTAGGGATGTTGGTCAAATATGATTTGTGATGAGAACAACGCTGGCATGATGTGACCACCCATCCACTGTTTAACACTCTCTACTTACAAGTGACTGGTCAGATGCACATCTATTGTTCAGTGTTGTTAGTTCAAGCTGCCAGCATAATACTCCACTGTTGGTACTGATTCACTGGCAATAAAATAGGTCTCTGTACTTTTTGGATTAATGGTGTATTTCACTATTTCAAGTGCAAGTGCAAATACGGATCATTTTTATGGATGCACAAGCTAAAAATATTGTGACCAAATTGAAGATGAATATAAATAATTCCATTCAAGATTTTTTTTGCATTAAACTAACCACTGTATTATTCACTTATGTTAGATGATAGATTGAAGCAGATTCAATGACCAAAGAATATTACAGTTGTCTTGAGAATGGTGGTGTGGCTCCAAAAGGCAGTGTACTGAAGTGGAATAATACAGTAGTTTTGCTCAAGACAGTTCATTACTAATGAAAACATTCAACACAGTCATGCAAAGCCCTGGATGAGAAATTTGTCAAATATGTAAATAAATAAAAACCAAACTGTTCCTCTTACAAATATTACTATATGAAACACATTATTGTAAAAAGTATTTTATCAATAATCTGGTTTCTTCCTACATAATAGTCATAACATTTTAGATATATGGCAAACCCAATATCCCCGTTATGACATGTAAGAAAAACACAAATCTTTTAACACAAGTTATGTGGAAGTGTTAACATGTAATGACAGCTGAATCTAATCTCATTTCATTTCATTTCATTTCATTTATTTGGAAACAATTTGTCACACACAGTACATTGTCAGAAGGTGTAAATATAGAAATATAAAAACAAAATTTGTCTTGCAGGATATTTTGTCTGTTGTATTCAAACCTAAAAAAAGGCATAGCCACCTGTCACCAATCTTTAACATGCCAGTTACTACCTACTAGAAACCCACACTCAGGACTCACCTCCAGCTGTTGCACTTTTTCGCCAATGCTGGCAGGGTCACACGGACAGTAGTGTTCGGTAGATTTCTGGTCCAGGAGGCACTGCAACAGCTGCATCACCACCTTGACTGTGGCCAAATGTGTTGTTGTCCAGTTCTACCAGAGACTGCTTGTGTAAGAGGTCTTTGACACCCATAAAATCTTTCTGCAGTCATCTGACAGCAGGAGTAGCTGTAAAATAAGCGTTACAGTTAAAATATCTTAGTACTGAAGTCACTCTCATAATATAAGGAAAGGATGTGAGAGAGGGTATAGTTTTCTACAATTAGCCACAGCTGATTTTAAAAAAAGTGTTGGCATAATTCAAACACTTAAAACATTTGTTGGGTCCTTTTTTAAATTGTTACATTGCAAGTGGCTTCTTTTTAAATAAGAAAAAATAAAGATGATGATTACTAGAAACAGAAAATAGAGCAGGTTTACTTACAAAGGTTTTGCTTCTTTGGTCAATGCCACATCCCCCACCCTTCATAGAGCAGAATGGCTTTTATTCATCACACCCCATTTCCTCCCATTTCACTCGCAAGTTCGATGTGTGAATAATAATTGATTATGTGCCTGTGTGATTGTCATCATTTCTAAATTAATTCTCCCATTCCACATATATAATATATACATAATATTATTGAAAAATATTTGTAAATACTTCCCAGATAACAGGATCACAGCTTTCATATAATGACTGTTGTAAGAGAAATTTAGCACATTGATTTTTCAATTACTAACCTATCATTAAGAAACTGGATAAGAAATGTGTAATGTCCAATCTCAATGAGGAACTTTAATCTCTCAGCACAGGACAGGAATGTGTAGGCAAACTATTGCCCAAGTTTAACAGAATAGCCGATGACATGCTGAATAGATATGTACCCTCTACAAAAGTTCATAAGGAAAGGGAATTCCATCGTATATAATCACTGTAAAGAAACTTCTACAGAAACAGAGATTAATGCAAAATAAGTGTAAAACAAAGCATAGGGCTATAGGCAGAGAGCTGCCTGATGAAATGCATTTAAGAGCCCAATGCATGATGATTCCATTGACTATCATAACAGAATATTGTCAAATGATATCTCATAAAACCCAAAGGAATTCGGGTTGTATGAAAAGGTTGTTAGTAGCACCAAAGTTAGTGTCCAGTCCCTAGAGATTCAAACAGGAACTGAAAATGAGGGTAGCAAGCAAAAGCTGAAATGCTTAACACTTTTCAAATATGAATTTAAAAAGGAAAAACTCACGAGAATTGCCCCAGTGTAATCGTCGCGCATACAAAAAGATGAATGGAACAAGTATTAGGTATAAGTGGTATTGAACAACAGCTAAAATTGTTGAAACTAAACAAAGCTGCAGGGCTTGATGGAATCCCTGCCACATTCTGTACTGAATTTGTGGCTTAGTTAGTCCTCTTAAACCTGCAATCTATTATAGATCCTGTGAAGAGAAACCGATGCCCAGTTGTTGGAAATAGGCAGAGGTCACATCTGGCTATAAGAAGGGTAGTAGAAGTGAGCCAAAAAACTACCTTCCAATATCCTGGACATTGATTTGTTGTAAAATCTTGGCACAAATTTTGTGTTCAAAGATTATGAGGTATCTTGAATAGAATGACCTACTCAATACTAACCAGCATTGGCTCCAAAAACAGTGATTGTGTGACACCCAACTGGCACTTTTCTCAGATGAAATAGTGAACGTTTTGGTTCAAGGCAGTGAGATAGCTGTATTTTTTTATTTCTGAAAAGCATTTGAATCAGTACCACACCTATGCTTCTTGCTGAAAGTTCAATCACATGGTGTATAAAGTGAAATTTGTGACTGGATTGAGGATGTTTTGTTTGAGAGAATACAGCATGTGTTTTCAGATGAAGTCATTGTCAAATGTAAAAGTAACTTCAGGTACCCCCCAAGGAAATTTTCTGGGACCCTTGCTGTTCATGTTTTATACTAATGACCTTGGAGACAATACTAATAGTTACCTCAGAATTTTTGTAGATGATGCAGTTATCTGTAATGAAATATTGTTTGAAAGAAGCAACATAAATATTCATTCAAAACTTGATAAGTTTTCAAAGTGGGGCAAATATTGGAAACTTTGTTTGGATATGCAGAAATGTAAAATTGTGCACTTCACATATGAAAAAAAATGTCACATCCTCGGACTATGACATGAATGAGTAAGAGCTGGAATCAACCAATGCATACCAATACCTGGATGAAACACAGTTTGGTACATGAAATGGGATGATCATATATGCTCAGTCAAGAGTAAACCAGGTGGTAGACTTCAGCTGATTGGTAGAACACTATGGAAGTGCAATCAAGCTACAAAGAAAATTGCTTACAAATCACTTTTGTGACCACAAACCATTTTCTTCACATTGCAACTACATTTCCAAATGTAGACCAAATCATATATCCAAAGCAACACTAATGACTGTCAGTGCAAGGAAATATAATCAATGCTATAATTATCCCAATTTTAAAACATAACAGAAAAATGCTATGTATCTGTACAATAATTTCTCTACAATTTTTGTATTTATACAGAAAAGGTATAACTACATTTAAATGTTTATTAGTGCATGTAAAACCCAAGACTTATTTGCATAACTGCATTTATAGTTCTAAATGACCTCTATTAAACTACAATTCAAAGATTGATCAATTGAATTTGACTAACTTCATTAATGTCATATAAATGGCAGTTCTTATTATGTCTTCACTTATCTCCTTTATTATAAAAACTAAATACAACTAACAAAACAAAACATAATTCCAAGAACTAAAGTTATTAAAACAAAATAGTTAAAATGACTAGTAAATGTGGCATTACCAGCATTCTGTAAAGTGTCCATTTTTGTGTGCAAAGGAAAGGGAAATGCATTGTCAGTTGGTTAGAGAGGGACATGAGTGGTGGAAGCTAGTAGCTTCTTATGCTTTGATGCTTGGCTATGCTGCACAACAAACTGTGTTTTTATAAACTGTGGTTGATATACAGCAGTAATGAAGGGATGACATGTCTTTTGGATATAAAAAAATGAAAAACATCTTGTGTCCAGTTTAATAACTGAACAACCCACTGCCCAACTTTTGAAAACAGCTGAAGAAACCAAAAGCAGAATGAGGCACCAACCAAATAAGTAGGAAAATCTGAATTCTTTAAATTTCATGTATTTCTCTCATCACATAACTGCAAGCACTTACACCTAAAAATATGTACTATCATCATTGTCAGAAGAGCTAGCCAGCAGTCTAATACTTTTAATATACAAGAGGGGTTGAGACTAGGAAACAGAATCAGTTTTAATCCTCATGACCAGTTTCTTGAGGCTCTCATCACATTAGAAACTGAAATCCTACTCAAGATAGAATCATTGCATAATTCATTGCTTCTCAAAATTAGGGAACTTCCCTGCATCTTATTTCAGATTTTTGTTTTCCCTTTTGTTAATTCTCTTACTTTTCTAGTGTGAAATATGAAACAGATTGTATTGGCATAAGCTTAAGGGATAGATGGGAATGTATGGTTCCTCAATTTTTTCTGGAGAAAGTCAATCCCTTCAGTCACTAGCAGTGCCACTTTTTTACATACATGTGGTACTTTGAGCCATCAATACTTATTACAATACAACTTCCATGGTTATAGTTTAGATCAAAATGAAAGTATTAGACAATTTCAAGACATGACATGGACCCATAGCATACAACATGACACCAAATATTTGGTCACTTTAGTAAGAGGTACCTTTCTGTAGTTTCTACGTCGACTGTGATAGCACCTGTCCATACGCAGTACGGTTTGGAACTGACCATTAAGTGTTTTTTTAGACAGAGCTGTAAGCATATCAACATGAAGCCCAGAACTTGAGATTAATGCATCATCTTAGAAATTATAATGACTTTAAACAAACTGTAGTAATTAAAACAGTTCACAAACTTCTAAGTGCAAGAAGCTACTGACTGCTGTACAGCTACAATTGTGGATATCTTGTACTATGAAATTATGTTCTGGCTCATGAATGTGCATACTTTATTAAAAACTGTTGATAATTAAATAGATAATAACAAAGTACCTGTTTACTAAACAGCAGTAACACAAGCAGTGAAAAGAAAAATAAATCTTGCTACTTTTCAGGACCATGGGCTCCTTCAACTGTTAGGTGGCATAAAAAGGTTGGAGCAAATGAGAATTAGCAAAGCAACAAAAGACTCTGGTGTAAGGATGGAGTCTAGAACATAGAGACAATGAAGAACAGAATTTCTGGAAAATGGGAAGCAACAACAGTTAGCAATCCTTACCACTCTTACATTGAGTGAAAGAAAATCATGTTCTTAAAGTTAACAACTTCACATCTTGCACTGCTGCTGGCCGGTTACACAGAAAAATGTTTCTGTTGCTGCTGAATTGAAGTTTCAGTTTCCTAGATATCACTGCTAAGGATATTCAACCTTTTCCATGTATTAAGCACACAGCAGCAAAAGAACTGCAACTCCTTTCCATCCACAGGACACAAATTGCTGTATTTTCTATGCTCTATTATTCACCCAGAATTATTCCGTAGAGCCCAGTATATCCAGCATCATTTGGAAGTTTTACTGCAACTAGAGAGAAAGCTCCAACTGAAGATAGCAAGCTGCAAGAACCTCCAGCAGGTAATTTCACAGGCAAAGGACATTGTCTTTCCTGTTAACAAGTTCAAGCTCTCACTTAGTAACTTAGCAACTGTGCAATCCTCGAATATTATTTCTGCAATCAAAAAATTACTGCAAAATCCATAACACAATTTTAAAAAATGAATAAATACAGGAAATCTGTCTTTTTAGTATCACCACACAGACATTATTTCTTAATTAACATAAAGTCTGATAACAACAGAAACAGAAGCAAAGCAGTGTTAATAATATTTTATCAAATGAAAATTGTGACAAATAAACCAGCAAGTCCTGAACATATTGTATCAAAACACTGTTTAATAATTGAAGTTCATACCAAATATACTGACAATACCATAAACTTAGACCATTCATTCAGACAGACAGCTTGTTGGTTGGCATGCCCATGTAGAATGCACCACAGTGGTTGCAGCTTAGCTTGTGAATCACATGACTTGTTTCACAGGTAGCCCTGCCTTTGATGGGATAGGTGACATTAGTGAGCGGACTGGAGTAGGTGGTGGTAGGAGGATGTATGGGACAGATCTTGCATCTAGTTCTATTACAGGAGTATGAGCCATGAGGTAAGGGATTGAGAGCAGGGGTTGTGTAAGGATGGACAAGTATATTGTGTAGGTTCGGTGGACAGCGGAATACCACAGTAGGAGGGGTGGGAAGGATGGTGGGTAGGACAGTGAAGTAAGCCCTCCGTCTAAACTGCAACTCTTCACTGTCCGCCACTCCCACCATACTATCCCTCCCCCTCCCCGCCCCAGCCTCCTCCTTAAACCCATCCAGTCGGTACTCCCACCATGCACTGGTGCTACTGCTCGCAGTGTGGTTTCAGCTCTTTGAGACTGCAGGCATGTGCGCAAGTTGCGCTTTCGTGTGTGTGTGTGTGTGTGTGTGTGTGTGTGTGTCTACTGCTGACAAAGGCCTTAATGGCTGAAAGCTAAGATTATGTGAATATTTTTATTGTGCCTATCGCGACTCAGCATCTCCAGTATATGGTGAGTAGCAATTTTCCTTCTCCGCATTGTTACATTCCATCCTGAATATTCCATTGTTTGAAGGTGCGACTTTTTTCACACTGAACTACAATACTTAGGGTTTGCACCGCCTCCAGCCTCATTTGTTGCAATCTGTGACCTGTCTGTTCCTCGCAATGTGTCTGAACTTCAGTCAGTACTAGACAAGATGACATACTACATTCAGTTCATACCCAGTGCCACACAAATTGTGGCTTCATTGCATTGTTGGCATCGCAAAAATGTATCTTTTTTTGGGCTAAGACCTGTCAAGACAGATTTTGGAAACTCAAAAATGCCTTGCTTAGTGCCAGATGTTTAGTGCATTCTGACCCAGCAAAACCAGTAGTTTTGCGAGTTGATGCTTGTTCCTAAGGAATCAGCGCTGTGATTTCACACAAATTGGTTAACAAGACAGACCCATTGCTTTTGCCTAAAAGCTGCTCATTCAAACTCAGTGCAGGTATTCTCATATAGAAAAAGATGCTCTCACTATTGTTTATAGTGTGACCAAATTCCTTACCTACTACAGCTAGAAAAGCACAGACAAGAAAAGATGAACAAGTCTTACAGATCACATGAGGATTGGGGGAAACGACAGTAACAGAGAAAGAGCGGGTAGGGCCAGGACTGCTCCGGATTGCCAAGCCAAGATAGCTGCAGCTCAGTCTGGGCAAGGAAGACAGAATTTTCTGCCAACCCCCAAACAGGTCAGTGAAGTTAAATGATCCTTCCTTAAAGAGAGTGGTAAAAGCCTGCTTCATGAAAAAAACATAAAACTAAGTCAGATTCTGGGTAATGGTTTCCTGGCACCAGGGCAGTGAGTCACGGAAGCTATGAGTCTGCCACAGAGTGGCTAGTTTGGGACAGTCCAGCAAAATGTGGACCCCTGTCATATGGGTGCCAAAACAACAGTGGGATGGGTCCATGCTATGGAGGTAATAACCATGAGTTAGACAAGTATGGCCAATGGGGATCTTCTAAAGGTAGAAAGGTAGATTGCTTGTTAGAGGCCTGCATGGAGCACCTCCACAGATTCATAGTCTCCTTTATCACCCATAGTTAGTTTGGTGAAGTCATAATGAGCCATACCATATTCTGGGCACCTAAACGTAATGGTCTAATACCAACTGCAGGTCAGTTTCTGGAAAATTGTTCTCGAGAGTCAGTTTACTGGTAGCCTGTTTGGCCAAGTGTTCAGCAAGCTCATTCCCTAGGATCTAAATGTGGCACAGGTTCCAGATGAAGGTCACCAAGTTTACACATTGTTTGAGGCCATACAGGGAATCATGGATAACAATAACAAAGGTGTGGTGAGGGTAGCACTAGCTTAGTTTGCAAACTGCTCAGGGAGTGCAGGAATGGATATGCCCGAGAGCATGAGAGGTGGATACCAACTCTGCAGTGAAAACATTACAGCCATCTGGCAAGCAGAGCAGTTCAGAATGTCCTGCCCAAGTATAAGCAAAGCCTAGATGACCAGTGCCCACTGAGCTGTCAGTATAGACAACTTCTGAACTCTGGGATGCATCAAGGATGGAGAATAATTTGCAGTAGGGGGCCTTAGCATGGACCATGTGTTTTGCACATTGTGATAGGTCAAGATGAAGCTGAAGCCAAGGTATGCTCTGTGGAGGTGGGTCCAGAGGAGGCATGGAAGAGGGAAGAACTGAAGTTCAGAGGATCTACCAGATGCAGATTGCAATGGTAGTCCCTCATTGGGGCTGCCATTGCCGGAGATGGATTACCGTGTCTGGGTGGTAGTCAGATGCTTAGGGGCATTGCCAATGTGGGTAGTGTAATTGGAAAGCTGTTGATGGTGCCTGATCCACAGTGGAGAAATCCCAGCATCTATGAATAAACTCTTCACAGGGCAAGTCTGACAAGCTCCTGTTGCAAGTCGAACTCCACAGTGGTTTACTGTATCCAGTATCCACATGCTGACAGCGATGCCAAACATGTGTCAGATTCCCGTAACCAATGTGGGACTGTGCGAGGGCTTTGTAAAGTTGCAGAAAGGTACTGTGATCTGCAACTCAGCTGGTGGTACTCAGGTAGCGAAGAGTATTAAGGTGCAGTCAACACTTTTGCTTAAGCTAGCATTGATGGGGGAACCCATGTTGGCCAGGAATAAAAGGCCAGTCCTAGAAAGCAATAACTCTCCACCACATTACATGTTTGGTCATTGCGGTAAAGTTCTGGTTGTGGTTGAATGGTACAACATTGACAGAAGTACACGATGTTAGTCTCAGTGGCAGAAAATTGCAAGCCATGGGTGATGGCTCATGCCTGCACCTTTCCGATCCCATTCTCTTGGATATGGGGGATACTGTGGGAAGCACCAACACAAACCCAAAACAATAAGGTAAGACAGGAAGTCCTGGATGAAAATTGGGAGTGGAGTCTGGAGACCATAATCATCTAAAGTAGCAAAGACCTGGTGCCATAAGCCCTTGCTGGTTGAAGAAGACAACTTTAAGGTGTTGACATTGGGCAAATGCTGTTCAGATGACAGTAGTGGAATGGCCTTGGCAAAAACCATCCTGGAAAAGAGGCAAAAGATCACAAAACACATGGAGCCAACACAGCTGCCAGCTCACCATGCATTCTAGCAACTTACAGAGAATATTGGTGAAACTTATTGGGCAATAACTGTCAGTCTCTAGAGGCTGCTTAAACAGTTTCAGTACTGGGACAATGATGCTCTCTCGTCATTTCGATGGGTGCATGTCCACACTCAAGATGTGATTAAAGATGGCAGGATGCATGTTTGACCATTCGGTAAGTGCCTGATCATCTGGTTGTGGATGCATTCCAGGCCTGGGGCTGTATCAGGGCAGTGGAAGAGGGCATGGACGAATTACCACTCTCAGTGGAGCATTATATGGCTCCAGTTTTAGTAAAAGGTAATTGATTTTGCTCAAACCACTCTTAAGACACAAAAGGCAGGTTGGTAATTCTCAGACTCTGATGCTTGAGCACAGCGCAGAGCAAAATGTTTGGTGATGGCATCTGGGTTGGTGCAGTAGTCAGAAACATTCAAGTTAATTCCAAGTATACCTGCATGTGTCTGGTATCCAGAGATGTCTGAAATCAGCCCAGAACTGCAGAGGAGAGAGACATGGTGCAATAATAGAAACATAGCATTCCCAGCATTCTTGCTTTTGTCTTTTCGTAAGGGGGTGGACCCAGGTATGGAGACACTTAGAGGCAATGCATTGTTCCATTGATGGGTGCCACTTATGGTTTCGGAGCACCTGCCTACACTGTAATGGCCTCTGTGATTTCTGAGGACCACAAAAGTACTGTCTTCAGTTAGGGCAGGCCCAAGGAACAGTGGATGGCTAAATCAGCTGTTGAAAGAATGACTGTAGTTGTATGCTGGACTCCCTCATCAATATCTCCATGCAGCAGGGAGCCAATGTCAACAGCAGAGGTGAAAACATCCCAGCCAGCACTGTTAGCCCATCTGGGCAGGCGTCCAGGGGTGTGACACTGAGCAAGGGACAGGAAGATTTGAAAGTGGTCACTACTACATAGGTCACTGTGCAGCCGCCAGTGGATCGATGGGTAAATACAAGGGATGCAAACGGAAAGGTCTGTGGCCGAGAAGGTTTGTGTGCCACACTGAAGTGTGTTGGGCTACCATCACTCAAGAGGTAATGGTCAAGTTGTACTGGAGAGTTTTAAAAGTCTTTACCATGGCCAGTTACCAAGGTTCCACCCCACAAAAGGTTGTGGGCATTGAAATCACCGAAGACCCGCAAAGATGGGGGAGCCGAGATACCAATGCAAACAGTATGTTCTGAAGCACTTCACCTTGGAAGGGAGGTAAACATTGCAGACGGAAATAGTCTGAAATGACTATAACCAGAAAGTAACAGCCTCCAAAGAGGTGTTTTAAGAGACAGAAGTTTGTTGTACATAGTGCCTAGGACATAGTTCCAGACCCAGCCTCAAACCCTGTGATAGGCAGCAGTATTGTAATATTTCTGGTATTTGAGAAGTGCTGGGGTCCGCATTACTGAAAACAAGTGGTTTTTCGCCAAGATGGAATCACTATCAGTCCTTGTACAGACCAAATGTTGCAGCAAGAATTCCTCTGCTTGCGCTTGGCCCTGTGCTTCACCCACAGTGTAGCCAGGGAATGGAAGATTTTAGGGTTGCACCTATCTGCATTGAAAGGGGACTGTTCTTTCATAGAGACTGTTGGGGCCCAAAGACACCAGTGGGAGATAACTTCACCTGCTTCATTTGGGGCTGATCTGTCACGATGCCACCAACTCTGAATGTGGCCTATCCCCATTCTTGCCCTCCAGACTCAAGAATGCCTGCCTGGTCAGTAATCCCTTACTTGGGGTACGATGCCCCAGTCATGCGTAGTACATACTGCTTGGCAAGCATAGGGAGTTTTCAGCTCAGGCACCAACAGTGTGATCCCTGTGCTCACTGAGCAGGAAGCTTCTGACCCCCACCACCACTACAATGGGATGGCTACAGTGCTGGGTTTAAAGGTGTATGACTGCATGAAAAAGAAGAAGATGTGGATGGAAGGCATAAGGTAGAGCACACTATGGATTTTGTGACCTTTCCTGCACAATCCAGATTTTTTTAAAAATTTTGAAAACTGGTGGCAGGTGATACCCATCAATGGAGCCACATATTTATTTGATGATATGTTGTAGAATATGCCAGAAGTTGTAATTCAAGGCTATATCATGGACCAAGTCCAAGCAGGATCGGCACCAAGGAAACCATCCAATGTAGTGGCAAAGGGAGAAACAGATAGTGGAAGTAAAAGCATGCAGCACAGAAATGAAGTAATGCTGCAAAGGTTGGTGACAAGTGGTATAAAAGGACATGCTCACAAAAGAGCTGCGAGCCCCTGGGATGATAATTAATATTAGTACTGATGGTTTTACGTTGAATTATCATGATAGGTTTGGTCTGTAGTCCACTGAGTATGTATTTCTTGTTTGTGGGATCCTGCCCACTCATCTGCTATAGGGTTCCTAAGTTGACAGTACTTAACTTTGCCTTTTCACAATGAAATGTTTCAATCAATTGGTGACATGCAAATAATCAATGTCCTTCAATGTATACTAAATCACAGCTGTATCTTTGGATCACGACTCATCATCTTGTGCAGGACTTCTAGTGTGGCCAAAGCTAGCTGGAGCAGCGGTTATATTCTCTTTGTATAGGTGCCACTCCTGTCGTGGTGTCATCCTAGTCAGTATTTGATTGGCTGACCATCTCACAACCTTCTCTGTTGTTACGTTCCAGGCCAATATGCCGGCACTTGATGTTACACCAGAACATTTCTCCTCCTCCTCCTCCTCCTCCTCCTCCTCCTCCTCCTCCTCCCCCCCCCCCCCAAAGTGAAGGACCATCATCGTGTAAGTGGTGCAACAATGGTGGGGGAGGAAGGAGGGTAGATGCAGTGCTGGAGCAGAAGCTGTGACTGCTGGGGATGTCAAGCTTCCAGTCGTACCCTGCCATCTGGCCTTCACTCAGGCAGAAACGTGCACCAGAGGAGTACTCGTTCAAATCTGGAGGACAATAACTGGAGAGGGAGGACGTTGACTTCTGCAATGTGGATGGGCCCAGCTCTATCGGAAACACAAAAGGTAGCAGAGGAGGTGAAGGCTTTGTCCCCATGGGGTTTTCCCACAGTGTCGTGATGACACCCTCTGGTGGCCATTGTGTCCATGCTGTCTTCTGGATCTGTGAATCTGGGGGAAGCGACACAGAAAGATCATCATGCACATGACAGTGGCAAAGTTGATTCTGATGTTGGCACTGCAAACCGTTTGGACCTGAAAGGAGACACATGCAAGCACCAAGACGATGAACAACCTTACCTCACGCCCACAGTCTGCTGCCACTAAAAACCATGTGAAGGACAATATCATGTGGCATGAAGTGATTCTTGCTGTCTTCCTTCAATGATGGATGCGCAGTAGGGTGGAGCAGTGTCCTATGGTGGTGGCTATGAAGAAATTCTGCCGGCAATGGTCCAAACGATAGGAGGCAAGAAACAATTACAATGCTTGATCCCTGGCGTGTGCGGAGTGAAGTTTAGCCATCTGCTGCTTGAACATTCTGACAAAATGTTCAGAGTCACTGTTTGACTGTGAATGGAATGATGCACTAGTTAGACGCTGTATGCCGCTGCATTCACAGTGTGTTTCATATTCATTTAACATGACCTGATGTCCATTGTCTGACACTATTACTTCAGGTAAACTTTTGAGGGAAAAAATTGAGGAAAAAACCTGAATCGTTCTATGTGATGCTGTCGAGTTCATCGACACAGCAAAAGGAAACTTGCTATAAGAGTCTATCACAATCAACCAACAAATGCTCCAAAATGGTCCTGCAAAGTCTACGGGCACACATTGCCATGGTGATTACAACTTAAGCCAAGCAGAGAATTTTTGTGGCAGAGTGGACTGATTTTCCACATATGCATGACACTGTTACTTCATCTGTTCTATTTGGGTGTCCATACCTTGCCAAGTACAGTGTCTGTGTGCTAACTGTTTCATATGAACAATCCCCCAGTGGCCATGGTGAAGTAACTGCAACACTTTCTCCCCACCACCACCACCACCACCACCCACCACCACCACCACCACCACCACCACCCACTCTTAGCTTTGGCGACCAGTACATGTGACTTGCCACTGTCATTTTGAACAAGAATCACATCTTTCTGTACAGCATGGCTATGCTGATGTGCGAAGCGTTGGTGCACTATAGTGTTCTTTATGCTATGCGAGGATTGAGGGCAAGATGTGTGAACATATTTTAGCAAAATGCTCAAATCTGAATCAACTTCCATGGCCTGTGCAATTTTCCTATAGTTCACTAGAAATGATTGAAGCGATTCAGAATCCTGAACATCAATGTGACAACAAAATGCAGCAGAAGTGTCAAATTCTGGATCAGGGGCAATTGGAAGACATGAAAGTGTGTCTTCATTACCATGTAGAGCCATCTGATGATATACAATCTCATATTGGTATTGGGACAACAACAGAGCCCATCTTTGTAATTTTTGGGCAGTTCATACAGGAGCTGGTTTTGTCAGATGAAATGAGGACTGCAAAGGCTTGTGATAAGTTACCAAGAAGAATTTTCTGCCATACCAGTAATGGTGGAATTTGGTTGGCACCATACCCAATACCCAAAGCCTCTTTTTCGATTTGTGAATAGTTACACTGAGCTTTGGACAACAATTTTGATGTGAAAGCAGTAGGCCTGTCTTTGTCACCAATTATGTGCAAAAGCACTGCACCTATTCCGTAAGAGGATGTGTCAACTTGCAATACAACTGGTTTGTCAGGATAGAAGTGAGCTAAGCATCGATCACTGAGCAATGCATCTAAGTTTTTCAAAAGTTACATGGCACCCATCTGTGCAAACGAAGGGGACATTCTTTCAACGCAATGGAGTTGCAATTTATGCAGCATCCTGTATGATCCAAATAAAATAGTTCATTTTCTCTAAGACCGATTGCAATTCTGTGGCATTGGAAGGAACTGGCAAATCTTGTATGGGTAACAAATGTGGCTGAAGAGGATATACATGTTGACTGTTTATGGCATGACCGAGATACTTAAACTCAGTTTTCATATATATAAAAAAAACAAAGATGATGTGACTTACCAAATGAAAGCGCTGGCAGGTCGATAGACACACAAACACACACACAAAATTCAAGCTTTCACAACAAACTGTTGCCTCATCAGGAAAAGGGAAGGAGAGGGAAAGACGAAAGGATGTGGGTTGTAAGGGAGAGGGTAAGGAGTCATTCCAATCCCGGGAGCGGAAAGACTTACCTTAGGGGGAAAAAAGGACGGGTATACACTCGCGCACACACACACACATATCCATCCACACATATACAGACACAAGCAGACATCTCACAAGCAGACATATTTAAAGACAAAGAGTTTGGGCAGAGATGTCAGTCGAGGCGGAAGTGAAGAGGCAAAGATGATGTTGAATGACAGGTGAGGTATGAGTGGCAGTGACTTGAAATTAGCGGAGATTGAGGCCTGGTGGGTAATGGGAAGAGAGGATATATTGAAGAGCATGTTCCCATCTCCGGAGTTCGGATAGGTTGGTGTTGGTGGGAAGTATCCAGATAACCCGGACGGTGTAACACTGTGCCAAGATGTGTTGGCCGTGCACCAAGGCATGTTTAGCCACAGGGTGATCCTCTTACCAACAAACACTGTCTGCCTGTGTCCATTCATGTGAATGGACAGTTTGTTGCTGGTCATTCCCACATAGAATGCATCACAGTGTAGGCAGGTCAGTTAGTAAATCTCGTGGGTGCTTTCACACGTGGCTCTGCCTTTGATCGTGTACACCTTCCGGGTTACAGGACTGGAGTAGGTGGTGGTGGGAGAGTGCATGGGACATGTTTTACACCGGGGGCGGTTACAAGGATAGGAGCCAGAGGGTAGGGAAGGTGGTTTGGGGATTACATAGGGATGAACTAACAGGTTACGAAGGTTAGGTGGACGGCGGAAAGACACTCTTGGTGGAGTGGATTTCATGAAGGATGGATCTCATTTCAATCAAGGTAAGTCTTTCTGCTCCCGGGATTGTAATGACTCCTTACACTCTCCCTTAAAACCCACATCCTTTCGTCTTTCCCTCTCCTTCCCTCTTTCCTGATGAGGCAACAGTTTGTTGCGAAAGCTTGAATTGTGTGTGTATGTTTGTGTGTCTGTCCAGCACTTTCATTACTTTAGTCCTGCATCAGATAACACATGAAACATAGCACGCAAATTTGCAATGTGTTCTTCAGGTGTGCTACAACAATGCTGTCCAAGTTAGTTTGAACAGTATGGCACTTGTGCAGTCAGCTGTTCTAAATACCATTGGAAAATGGTGGGTGCAGAAGCACTGCCAAAAGGCGAATGCATGTATTTAAATAGACCCAAATCAGTATTCACTACACACACCTTTTGAGATTCTTCATCAAGCAGTATTTGAAGATACTTGTCATGCAGATAAGTTTTTGAAAAGTAGCGAACAGTACCAAATCTGTCCACGAGTTCCTCTGGCTGTGACAATGGATAAAAATCAATCACAGTTTGTTGGTTATCGGCAGACGTAAAGTCAACAAAGAGGCAAATGTGACCAGAAGGTTTGGGGATCAAAACCAGTGGACTTGCCACCAACTAGCATGTATGGGTGCCATACCTCAGCAATCTTGTAATTCTTCAAGTTCAGCAGCCACATAGTTGTATAATGCAATGGGAACAGTTTTGTCCCAGAAAAATTTCAGCTGTGTGTTGTCTTTTGTAGTAATATGCACAACAAAATTGTTAGCCTTGCCTAACCCTTCAGAATAGAGTTCAGGAAATTCTTTCAACAAGCTAGCTACACTGTCTTTCTGCATTGAATAGAGTCACTGACAATAAGTTGTCCTGAATTTTAAAGCTAAACAAATAAAACGAATCAAGGACAAATATGTTCTCACATTTACGCAATTGTAGAACAGTGAAAGTCACAGTTCGCATATGTGATCGATAAATGGCACACAAAGTACATTTTCCAAGAATGGGAAGGTCTTGTCCATTATAAGCTGTTAGGTGCATGCTAGTTTCAGATAGGCATGGAGAGCCTCACAGTTCATGTTACGATTCAGCAATGTAACACAAGCACCCATGTCAAACTGAAATTTCACATGTTTACCAATAAGATGCAAATGAACAGAAAGCTTGTTGGTGTGGCGTAGTTCTGAAGTAACTGCTTGTTTGATAGTTTTGCTGATGCCTGCAGTAGGTTTTGAGTACACTGCATTGATTACTTGTGAAACTAGATTTTTGTGAAGGGGCCAAATTCTTATATTTGTTCTATTGCAAACATAGAGATTGCACATGTCCTTTCTTGCCACAAGCAGGACACTGATCTTTTCAGGAGGGGCAGTCTTGGCGTTTGTGCTGTGAACAACACTGAGGGCAAGACTTAGTTCTGTTTGCCTGTGTAGCCGCAAGCCGCTTACGCAGTGTGGAGCGTTGTTTACTCCGTGTGATGAGCACAAGCTGTTGCCGAATTGGCAAACAAGGAACTCAACCCGACAAATAGCTGGCTGCTCAAATTTATCAGCCAATGGTCACCTGAATCTTACTTATCTAGTATTTGCACTGCCTGGTGAAATGATGAAATGATGGACCCGACTGTATCAAAATATGTTCTCCGAGTTTGACATTAGGCATCACGTAACATAACATCTGAAATGAAGTTTTAGCTGCTACCACATTCACTTGTTGGTCATAATAGTTAGTGAATCTGTAACCTGTTCACAAGGAAGTTCACTCTGCGTGGAATTAGGGAACAACTTCCGAGATAAATGGAACAATGCACTTCCTACCATTAGGGATGTTTCACAGTACCTGGTACATTGTAAGCAATTACGTGGCCTTCAAACTGTTGCAACCACTTGAGCCATTCACCTTCCTGTTCATGAAACTGGCAAAAAGGCAGAATAGCTATAGGTGTTGGGGTTGGAGTTGCTCGTTCTGTCAGGTGCACAGCAATGGACATTAGCTGCTGCACTGTGTCGAGCAGTGTAGACTTTTGCTTAGTCTGGAACTGAAATATCCCTCTGCCACACACCATCAGGTGGCTTGCGGAGTATGGATGTAGATGTATATGTAGATCTGCATTAGCTGCATTTCATTTAACACTGGTTGCTGTGGAAACTGAGCAGGTGGTGGGATAGATAAGGTGGGCATTTTGGAACAGAGAAATGCAAGAAACAGACAAGGCAAGCAAGAAAAATAAGTACAAAAGCAAAGAAAATATCTGCAACACCCACCTGAAAACACTGATTAGCAAGTAGCACACCTGCTAGACAAGAGAGAGAATTAAGGTGTCAGCAAACCACAAAAGAAAATTCTGTGGCCACCAGCCACTGGGTTTCCTCCCGTAACTTATTGGCAATGTTGGATCCTACCCACTTGTCTTATATGGGGTTCCTAGGAAGCTGTTTTCTCAGATTACTAGACAATATTCAAGCAAATAATATTAAGGGAATGTATTACAGTAAATTAAATTGACAATAATTTGCCTTTTCACAGTGAAGTATCGCAAGGAATTGGTGCCACGCAAATAATCAATGTCCTTCGATTTATAGAATTTCCATGCAAGTAAAAAGTATAGGTCACAAGTCATGGCTTAATTAATGGATCATGGTTCGTCTTCTAGTGGGGCACTCTAGTTCAGCTGAAGCTAGCTGGAGCAATGCTTATATTCTCTTCATAAAGGTGGTGCTCCTGCCGTGTTGTCCTAGTCAACATTCTATTGGATGAAGTCGTCTCACCGTCAGTTCAACAAAAATTTCATATCCTTCTGACAAAATCATAAAAGGTCATGCAATGCCCATAAATGGGTTCTTAATACACAATTAAGTCTGATATTTAATCTGCTGTTCATCTGAGAAAAACTAATTTAATCATTCATACAAATATTTCAAGTGCTAAACAACTTCTTCAATACATATTGTTCCTATTTCAAACCGTTTCTCTCTGAAAAAGGCTTTTGTTGCTGGGAGCCATGAAAGCCACTAGAGTGCTGGAAATTATGTTAATTTTTGTCCTTTCTTTCAAAGAAGAATTTTTTTACGAGAAGTTAAAATATTTATTTATTTATTTGTCTTAAAAGGTTAAATTAAGATCTTCGTAGAAATGCTGCTTAAATAATCTGCCCAAGTGTCACAATAGTAGATGGCTGAGTGATGCAGGCTACTGTGGGTGCAGGAGCAATGGCTAACAAATGATGGTGCAGTTGGAATGGCCCGCTAGAGTCACACCTCGTGCAGTTTTTCTCTCACTGTTGACTTTGCCACCTGCAAAGCTGTTGTATAGCCTATTATAAACACTGTCTTTTTCACTGTTGGTGGCACATTTATTCTGTCTGTCTAAATTAGTAACTGAAAGTGAGGAGTAATATTTTGCTTTACACAAGTTAATCTTTTTAATCTATTTTCTTGAATCATATGAAAATAGTAACTTTCATGTTGTGGAACCATTGAGTGATCTTCACAGGACCACAGCATTTGTATGAATAAATATGACAATTATTGTTAGGATGCTTCTTTCTCCTACACTGAATTAGAAAACATTGAGAAAATGCTCTGCCTTCAACATTCTAGCATTTCTTAACTTCCTTTATCCCTAAATACACAGCAGTTGCAGTGGCTATAGTGGCACACTAGTGAAGTAATGTTAATCCTATAACCAACAATCATGTGTCAAGATTTTTAGCTATATGGGAACCAAACTGTAATTTGCCACAGAAAATAATTATCATGTCTACATCTACCAAGCAATGAGAACTGGGGATTGGAGAAGCAAAATAATACATTTCTACTCATCATAAAGATGACAATGAGTCACAGACAAGCACAATGAAAAGATTCTTACAATTTTTTTCTGCCGACACATTCATCAGAAACGAAAACACAGTTTCATTCACTCCAGCAAGCACACCTCATGCACATGACTGCAATCTCTGGAAGCACGTAATGAATTACCACTCTCATGTTGAACACAAGCAGCAACATGCAGGGGGGCGGGGAATAGAAATGGCTATGGCTAGCAACATACGGGTAAATGGAGGGGGTTTGCTCTGTCTGCTGCAGCATGAAGGGACTAGAGGGAGGCACGAAGACTGCCATGTGCAGTGTCAAGGGATTGTAGGGCAGGGTGTGGGCAAGACAAGTGGAAAATGAGAGAAGCAGGTAATTGGGAAGGAGAGAAGAGTAGGTGTGTTGGCACAGGATGACACACAATGAGGGTAAGAGAGTACAAACTGGGAGGAGGCATTAGGACAAAGGGGGGGGGGGGGGGGGAGATATTGTGGGTGGGTGGGGTTAGCGGAGGAAGGTGGTGTGTGGACTGTACCTTTTCCCTTCCTTGCTTCTCTCATTTGCTGCAGCCCCCCCTCAACACTGCCACTGCCGTATCTGGCAGTCTTCATGCCTCCATCTAGTCCCTGAACTCTCCACCAGACAGCACTCATATCTTCCATAATTGTATCTTGCAGTCACTTCCCCTCATGCCTACACCCAACTGCTGCTCTCATTCAACATGACATACGCACACTGGCGTGAACTGACAGAATTGGCAGTTATGTGTGTGTCACATCTGCCTGTAGCTATTTATGTAGGTTATTCACTAACTAATATTCCTATATTTTTTGCTTGCTGCATATTTATTGGGCCGAGTTAGAATTCGGTTTTAGTATTGGTCACCATTCATATTACATGTATTATTTTCTATATTGTTTTTCCTCACAATGTACGGACTTGTGCCAGTATTCTGTACAGCAACTATTTTCTATTGGTAAAAGCTAACGTGCTCTGCTCATTGGGTTCATCATCAACAACAATCAATGATAGGAAGACCTACCTACTGTCCACTAACTGCTCCTACAGTTAAGATAAAATGGCTTTTCTTTGAATTTTGTCACCTGTCGTGAACATTTATGGAATCTATCTTCAGCACAGCTTTGACTGTATAAAGGTGTTCATCACTGCGCGCGCGCGCACACACACACACACACACACACACACACACACACACACACACACACACACACACACACTCTTCCAATGTCCACTAATTGCTATAGAATCAATTGTCAAGCAGTAACGCAACAACCAGCATTAGTAATGAAGTCAGTACTATTCACAGTCTCAGGATAATGGCTACGATAGGACACCCTCAGTGTGTCTGATTACACAGTTCAGTTTCTCCACTTCTTAATGCTTTGAGAGAACATACCAAGCATCCAAGTATATTACCACATGTATCATTATTATGCAGTGCAAATAAAAATTTAAGAATGTTATCACTCTTCATTTCTCCATGACCAAAGGATAAATAGTTTAATCTTTGAAAGGAGCTAGTGATGGGAGATGCCGAATTCTGTTGAGCAAAATGTATTATTACTCAAATTGTAACAATATTGACTGTATCAAAGGGGAAATTTTGTCAACAAAAGAACAAAATTACAAGGAGGCAGAAAGACTGTCACTATTTACCTATAAGTTTTTTTTGTTTTTTTTTTTTTTTGTTTTGGTTTTAGGGCGCAAAACTGCTATGGTCATTAGCGCCCGGTCCATGACTTAGGAACCAGTAAAAAATGAAAATGGAAACCAGCAGCAATGGGAACAAAACACAAAAAATTGGCGAAACTAAAAGCAGAAAGAAAGCTTAAAAATCCACTTCAGAAAGGGGTTGGTTGTCCCCCAAAAAAAAACTTCAAATGACTGACGTCATCTCACTGGCACTAATAAACTCGAGAATGCGATTGGCCGAGCATGAGTCATCTGCTAAAATTGACGATATATGAGGCAACAGCTGTAGATGGGCGAGTAACGGAGTAAAATAGGGGCACTCAAAAGTGTCTTACTGTCCTCAGCTGAGAGCAGTGGGGACAGAGTGGGGGAGGATCTTTGCTTAAAAGATGTCGATGGCTAAAAAGACAGTGCCCTATCCGCAATCTACTTAAAATTATCTCCTCTCGATGACGCGTTCGGGAGGAAGAGGTCCAAGCACAGGTAAGAGATTTCACATCCCGCAATTTTTATGGGGAAGTGTCGACAATTGGGCATGCCATAAAAGAACAACACAACGATATAAAATGCTCTGTAGATCGGCAAAGGGAATCGATTGAATAGCTGGCCGAAGAAGAGAGACTGCGGCCTTGGCAGCTATGTCAGCTACCTCATTTCCACAGATACCAACATGTCCCGGGAGACAGAGGAATGCAACCGAGATGCCCCCCAGGTGAAAGAAGCACGGACAGTCCTGAATCTGGTGGACCAGACGGTGGACAGGGTAGAGAGCTTGGAGACTGACGAGAGAGCTGAGAGAATCTGAAAAGATAACATACTGTATCCGCTGATGTTGGCGAATGTATTGGACAGCCTGGAGAACAGCGTAAAGCTCCGCAGTATAAGCCGAACACTAGTTGGGAAGCCGAAATAAATTGGGGGTGTCGCCAACAATATAGGCACTCCCTACACCTAAAGATGTTTTTGAACCATCTGTGTAAATAAATGTGGCTTCCTTCATTTGTGCATATAGAGCAGCAAATGCCCAATGATAAACAAGTGAAGGGGTACCATCCTTGGCTAATTGACAAAGGTCAATCTGATCTGGGGACGGAGCCAAGGTGGTGCTGTACCCCTAGTTGTCAAGAAGGTTTTAGGAAAGTGGAAGGAAAGAGAATGGAGCAGTTGATGGAAGCGGACTCCCGGTGGTAGTAGGGAGGAAGGGCAGCCTGCATACCCTACATCCAAGGAGGCATCGAAAAAAATGTCATGGGCTGGATTAGCAGGCATGGAAGAGAAATTGCTAGCATAACGTCTTAGAAGGATAGATCGCCGATCGGACAGCAAAGGTTCAGCAGCCTCAGCATAAAGGCTTTCCACAGGGCTGGTGTAAAAAGCTCCAGACACTAAATGTAATCCATGGTGGTGGATAGTCGAGACGACGAAGAATAGACGGCCGAGCAGAGGAGTAAACTGTGATTCCATAGTCCAATTTCGAGTGAACTAAGGCGCGATAGAGGCAGAGAAGGACCACTCGGTCCGCTCCCCAGGAGGTACCATTCAGGACACGGAGGGTGTTGAGGGATCGCAGACAGCGAGCACGAAAAATAGGAAACGTGGGAGGACCAGCACAGCTTTCTGTCAAACATAAGACCCAAGAATTTAGCGACATCCGAAAACGGAAGGTTGGCAGGACCTAGATGTAAGGAGGGCGGAAGAAACTCCTTACGTCGCCAAAAATTAACACAAACGGTCTTGCTGGGAGAGAAACGGAAGCCGGTTTCGATGCTCCAAGAGTGGAGGCGATCGAGACATCCTTGAAGACGTCGTTCAAGAAGGCTGGTCCATTGAGAGCTGTAGAAGATCACAAAATCATCCACAAAGAGGGAGTCCGAGACATCAGAAAGGTGACAATCCATAATTGGATTTATGGCAATGGCAAACAGTACAACACTTAGCACAGAGCTCTGGGGTACTCCGTTTTCTTGGGAGAAAGTACAAGAGAGAGTAGTGTTCACCCGCACTCTGAATGTGCACTCTGCCATAAATTCGCGAAGAAAAAGGGGCAGCCGACCTCGAAAGCCCCAAGAGAACAGTGTACAGAGGATGCCTGTCCTCCAACAGGTATCGTATGCTCTCTCCAGATCAAAAAATATTGCTACTGTTTGGCGTTACCGGAGAAAATTGTTAATGATGTAAGTGGAGAGAGCAACAAGATGGTCAACTGCAGAAAAATGCTTTCAGAAACCGCATTTGGGCAGGTGTTTAAAGACTGCGGGCCACCAGCGACCAAGCTAAATGGCAATTTACCATACGCTCCAAAACCTTACGTACACTACTCATGAGAGAAATGTGGCGCTAGCTAGAGGGGAGATGTTTGTCCTTTCCAGGTTTCGGAACAGGAATGACGATAGCTTCCCGCCATCATCTGGGAAAAGTTCTGTCGGTCCAAATTCGATTATAAAGGCGACGGAGGTAACGCAGACTATGGGTTGATAAATGCAGCAACATTTGGATGTGGATACCATCCGGTCCTGGGGCTGAGGAACGCGAAGAAGAGGGCATGTTGGAGTCGCCGCATGGAGAAAATAGTATTATAGCTTCGAGATTTTGAGAGCAGAAAGCGAAAGGTTGCACTTCGGCTGCACGTTTCTACGGGAGAAACGCTGGTGGGTAATTTGAAGAGTTTGAAATCTCAGCAAAGTGTTGACCCAATGAGTTAGAAATTCCGACGGGGTCCACTATTGCATCATGCACAACAGTGAGCCCAGAGACTGGGGAGAAACTAGGCGCGACAGATAACTGTCGAATTCGACTCCAAACTTCCGAGGAGGGAGTGAAGGTGTTCAATGATCTAGTAAAGAAGTCCCAGCCTGCCTTCTTGCTATCGCGGGTGACGCGACGGCATCGCGCACGGAACTGCTTATAGCGGATACAGTTGGCCAAAGTAGGATGGTGGCAGAAAACACGAAGAGCATGTCGCCGCTCACGTATTGCGCTACGGCATGCCTCGTTCCACCAAAGAACTGGGGGTTGCCAGACAATTCGGAGGTGCATGGTATTGAACGTTCCGCAGCTGTAAGAATAACGTCTGTGATATGTGTGACCTCATCGTCAACGCTGGGATAGTGACTGTAATCTAATGTCGCTAGAGACGAAAAAAGTGTCCAATCGGCTTCGCCAAACTTACAGTGTCGCACGCGCATGTATGGCAGTTGAGGCTGCAGTCTAAAGACACATGGAAAGTGGTCACTCGAGTGAGTATCATCAAGGGTGAACCATTCAAAGCACCGAGCTAGGTGGAACAGTACCGACCGAAAGGTCCAAATGAGAGAAATTTGTCGTGGAGGCAGACGAAAATGTAGGGTCTGCAGTGTTGAGGCAAACTAGATCCGCTTGGTGGAAAATGTGTAGTAATAGTGAGCCACGTGGACAAGGATGTGGAGATCCCGAAATCGGGTGGTGGGCATTGAAGTCCCCAACCAGCAAATAGAGGGTGGAAGCTGACGAAGAAGATGAAGGAGATCAGCTCGGTCCATTGGTGTGGACGATGGAATGTATACAGTACAAAGAGAAAAGGTATTCCAGAAAGGGAAAGACTGACAGCGACAACTTGGAAGGAAGTGTTTAAGGGGATTGGGTGATAATGGAGAGTATCATGGAGAACAATCATGAGTCCTCCATTTGCTGGAGTGCATTCAACAGAGGGGAGATCAAATCGGACATACTGAAAACGGGGGAGAACAAAGTGGTCATGGGGACGCAGCTTTGTTTCCTGAAGACAGAAGATGACCAGCGAGTAGGATCATAAGAGGATTGACAATTCATCCCGATTGGCTCGAATGCCGCAGATATTCCAGTGGATAATGGACATAGGGTGAACAGAAAATGGAAGAATGTGAGCAATATTGCCGTCAACTCAACGACTGCTCAGAGCTTGTGACTGACAACATGGAGTGGCATTCAGCTGAAGGCAGAAGATACTGATCCATAGGTTGCTCAGGAGCAGCTCCTGCCACCAGCGATCGGCCGGTCGATCGGCCTCCAGCAGTGCGCCGCGGCGACACATAGGACAGCCGAGTGCAATTTCCGACAGGTGGCGCAGTAGATGAGACACGCCTTGGCGGACAAGGAGATGAACTGGGTTTCTTATTAGCCTTCTTGGGAACATGATGTTTAGATGAAAGAGGAACCGATGGTTGAGAAGTTGGGGTACGTAAAAAATCTTCACGCGTAATCTCTTTTTTCGAAATCCTGGTGTCTGACTTTTGGGCTCGAGATTTAGCAGAACACTATGAAGGGTGAGCCTTACAGTGGGCAGGCGAAAGTGGTGAGGTTGAACAGGTGATCTTCATGCTGTCTGATCTGACAACCGTGGTACTAAGGGTGAGGTCACAAGTCTGAGTGGCCCCCTCATTTCTTGGCCTAGGAGAAGCAAGGACAGTGCTGTATTTTCCTGTCTGAGGCACGGTGGGCTCTCGACTGGCGAATAATTTTCGAGCAGCAAAGGTCAACACCTTTCCCTTCACTCTCATTTCCTGAATGAGTCTTTAAAAATGGGGCAATCTCGAGAGGAAGCAGTGTGGTCACCCATACAGTTGATGCAGTGAGGGGATGGAGGTGGACAAGCACCCTCATGGGCATCCTTGCCACAAGTAACACATTTGGCCAGATTCGAACAGGACTGGCTGGTGTGATTGAACCGCTGACACTGATAGCAACGCGTAGTGTTTGGGACATAAGGGCAGACAGATATTATCTCATAGCCTGCTTTGATTTTCGATGGGAGTTGAACTTTGTCAGATGTCAAGAAGACGTTGTGGGTTGGAAAGGTGTTCGTGTCAACCCTTTTCACAACTCTATGAACAGCCGTAACGCCTTGTCAGACAGGTAGTACTGAATTTCTTCGTCAAACAATCCATCGAGGGAGCGTGTATTAACGACTCCACGTGATGAATTTAAAGTGCGGTGCACTTCAACCCGGACAGGGAAGGTGTGGAGCATTGAAGTACGCAGCAATTTTTGTGCCTGGAGGGCACTGTGTGTTTCTAACAACAGGGTGCCATTCTGTAATTTGGAACAAGACTTTACAGGACCTGCAATTGCGTCGACACCTTTCTGAATAATGAAAGGGTTGACCGTGGAGAAGTCGTGACCTTCGTCAGACTGAGAAACAGCAGGGAACTGTGGCAACGATGGAAGAACTGACTGTGGCTGAGACTCAGTGAACTTACACTTGTGAGCAGACATAGTGGAAAGTGAGGAAACCATTGCGGAAGAATCCCCCATGATTACCGGCGTCTCCAATGGCGCGCTCCTCCCTTGTGGGGGTCCTCTCTGAGGGCACTCCCGCCTTAGGTGATTGTTCACACCTCAGGGCACACCTCCCAACAAACGGATGGAGGGACCAATCGGCACTTTTGGAAGGTATCAGCTCGGGTAATCATCCCTCCCTGGGCCTGGCCATTACCAGGGGGTACGTACGTGTCCTACCTGTCTACCCGGGGTGGGGAATTACGCGTTAACCCATCACCGGCTACGCACAAGAATGCGTGGGTCAGCCTTCAGACACGCACAGGGAGGAAGAAAGAGAAAGGGAAAGAAAAGAAGAGAAGTCTCAAACGCCACAGCAGAGAAAAGGGTAAAGAGAAGGGGTAAGGAAAATAGAAGGACAAAGGAAGGATGAAGACATAGAAGCAAGGAAGGCAGAGAATGCGGTACATTTACGAGTGTCCGTCTCCGGACATAGGCACAAACCATCCTCCCAGATGGGGAGAAAGGGAAGGAAAGAGCCAGGGGTGAAGGGGAGGGGGGGGGCGAAGATGGGGGATGCGGAAGGATGCGGAAAGGGAAGGTATGCAGCCAGGAAAGGAAGGAAGGCCACATTAGCTCGGGGTCCCGTGCTCGCTATGCACGTATCCACAAAAGAGTTGTGGACCCCCTGGGGGGTTACCTATAGGTGATGTTCACTGACTGAAAGTAAAAAAAATTATTCCTCTCTTTAGGTGATATTAGCAACATTCATAAGAAAGACAGAAATGTAAGTTGAAGTTTAGAAATGGAGGAATACTCTCAGAGCCCACAATCTGAGTGGCTCACCTCTTGTGCAGATATAGGAGGTCACATAAATGGGGATGTCACACAGGGAGGTGGTCAAAGACTGCAATAGAAGAAGTGTTTTGTCCAATCTCTAGTTGTGATTTTTTATTAATATATGATTTTCATGGCCCCATAAGGTGTGACCCCAAGCCTGGTGCCACAAATGTGAAACATTTTTGGCACAAACTGGTGAGTTTCCCTTTAGTTTCAATAAACAGGCAAAATCAAATTAATGCAATTTTTTCTGTAAGTAATGCTACTGTTCCAGATTCATAAATAAATAAATAAGGGTGAAGAATGACACAAAGAATAAAATGTTAAATATAGATTTGCATTTGGTAATTTGACACAGTTGAAGCTAGTTTCAATGAAATATACCATGTAGAAAATTATGTACACAAAAATGAATATTTTAATGTGATTAACACACGACAGCTTACATGGTAATCTACAGAACTCCATACTTACATGGACTGTTTCTCCACGATGCAGTAAGTACTGAATTGTGCCAGTTGCTGCTGTATTCCACCATTCCAGTTAGGGAAGTTAAGATCTCAAATCATCACTTCAATCTGGCACTGTTAAGCTGAAGTTAACTACTCATATTCCTGTGTGAACCTGTCATTCTCTGTGACTGCATGCACCACTTTTTGAATATGCTTGTGCTGCACCATTGCCTGCATTAGCTTGCAAAGGCAGTGGTAATTAGTGATTATGTCAAGGACATAAACTTCTTGTTGGACTTTTCCATGAAGACATCTGCAAGAAACAAAATGGTCACAATTTTTAACTCTGTGTTACAATTGATGAACAGAGGCAAAAGTGCTACAGCACAAGCCGACAGTTAACATTATTTTGCATTTTTAGCACCCTCACGGAAGAGTGAGGGAGATAGCTCCAGAGTAATTTGTGTCTCCAACTGTGATCAGGGCAACACACTTGATGTACATAATTTAACATGCCTGTCAACATGCCTTAGAACATCACTTTGAGTTCAGATAAGTTGCCCATGTTCCTTTTTGGGAAGACAAGTTGTAAGCACAGGGAAACAGGTGTACACCAAAGCTGCAGCATTGTAACATTCAACCACTTTCTTGACACAAAAACAGTGATGATCTAACACTTGGTAGTTGCCACACAATGGACAACCCAACTGGTAACCAAAGCTTATGTACTGAGGCTCTCAAATACTTTGACAGGAATGTGAGAAGGAGTTGCGATATCTGCAGTGACACAGATGGTACACAGCACACATTATTGCATCTATAAATCTACAAGTTGGGCAAAATAAAACTGGTCTGAGATACACTCACAGTAGGAGTGTCACAGGATTGACCTGATGGTAATATACTGCTGTGCTCGAAGAATTGAATAAGTCACTTACAACAGCTCTGCCTGAGGACTATCAGATATTTAGTTTCCCACAATCTTCATGTACCCTGGTACTGAGCAGATTGAATCCTACTCCCCAGTAGTTTCAGTTGAGGATGGAATGCTGGATTAACTGATTTACTGTGTTCAAATGTTGGACAGAGTGAAGATCACTCAGATTCCAATATAAAAGAAATTTAGCAATGGAAGATAGGCTCATGTGCTCCAGAGACCACAAAACTGAACTTACATATACTCTTGGTCCTCACACAAAAATGTCAGAAAATACCACATTAAAGCAGAAGCAATACCACAATCTCTGCTGTGAAGCACTGAATCTAAAATAACATTGAGTGTCTGCCGTATCCAGGGTAGCAGATGGTTAGAACACTGGATTTGGGGTTATAAATGCTCTACACAAGCTGACTCAAAGCATACACTACAGACAGATCCTTAACAGAATTGTGATTCATGGACGGTTGGAGAAATGCAGCCAGAGATGGATGAGCAACAGTATGGCATGCAGATGAAGTTGGAGGTGTGAGGAACAATGTGCTTGTTGCACCATGAGGAGCTGCCACTGGATGGTGAGTACTGGTTCCCTGACCTCAGCACAGAGATGTGCAATCAGTCTGGTCCTACAAGCACCCATGGCCAGCCAAATCTCCTCATGGGGGAATGTGCCAACTATCTTCGAAGATGAGGCCTCAACAATCAATACACGGTACACACAGTCGAGCCACAAAAGCATAAGGCCAGATAAATCTCGAACAGACCTGCCCTGTCCACTGTCTAAGAACTTGGCTAAGGCACTTGATGATATTCAGTACCTAGAGTGTTCTGGTTTGTAGACTTCTGAGGTGCAGCAACTGTGACAATAGGAGTAGAAAATGAGGTCCAGGAAAATCAACGAGTCTCTAAAATGTAGGATGGTGTCCCTCATATGCAAGACAGGTAAAATAAAAATGGAAAAAAAAGAAGCACACACACATTCACACTCACTCGCATCAAATAGAAAGCCCATCTTTGCAGCCCACCCCTCTATAAGACTGCTACAGATGTGTGTGTGTTCCCACATTTGAGGAGGAACAGAAAACATCAAAATTGTCTACAATTAAGGAGCAGTGTACACAACACATTATCGTAGATGTGATACTGTTTGTGGCTACGGCAAAGAGGGTTAACACTTTAAACACTGTCCAGGGAGACACCACTCTGATAATAATGATCTGGCAGCGATTTACTGACTTGGATCCTTGGAAATGGCTGAGACAGGATAGACCACATAAAGATGGGGAGGTAGACACAAAATCCCTACTGATGCAGTTGCGCAAAATACAGTGTTTCCAAGCAGTATCTTACACCTTACTGATATAATTTTTGTTTTTTGTTTTAGGGCGCAAAACTGCTATGGTCATTAGCGCCCGGTCCGTGACTTAGGAAACAGTAAAAAACCTAAAATGGAACCCAGCAGCAATGGGAACGAAAGTCATAAAATTGGAGAAGCTAAATGCAGAAGGAATGCTTAAAAATCGACTACAGGAAGGGGTTGGTTGTCCCCAAAAAAAGCTCCAAATGACTGACGTCATTTCACTGGCACTAAAACTCGAGAACGCGATCGGCTGAGCGCGTGTCATCTGCTAATATCGACGATATATCAGGCGACAGCTGTAGATGGGAGCGTAACGGATTAAAATAGGGGCACTCAATTAAAAGGTGTCTTACCGTCCACAGCTGAGAGCAGCGGGGACAGAGTGGGGGACGATCACCGCTTAAAAGATGTTGATAGCTAAAAAGACAGTGCCCTATCCGGAGTCTAGTTAAATTTACCTCCTCCCAAAGACACGTTCGGGAGGAAGAGGTCCAAGCACAAGGAAGAGCTTTCACGTCCCGCAATTTATTATGGGGAAGTGTCGACCAATGGGCGTGCCATAAAAGAACAACTCGACAACATAAAACGCTCCGTAGATCGGCGAAGGGAATCGATTGAATAGCTGGCCAAAGAAGAGAGACTGCAGCCTTGGCTGCAATATCGGCCGCCTCATTTCCACAGATACCAGCGTGTCCCGGGAGCCACAGGAACGCCACCGAGACGCCCCCCAGGTGGAGCAAGCGCAGACAGTCCTGAATCCAGTGGACCAGAGGGTGCACAGGGTAAAGAGCTTGGAGACTGAGGAGAGAGCTGAGAGAATCTGAGCAGATAGCATACTGTATCCGCTGATGGCGGCGGATGTAGTGGACAGCCTGCAGAATAGCGTAAAGCTCTGCAGTATAAACCGAACACTGGTCGGGAAGCCGAAAGTGATTTGGGGTGTCACCAACAATATAGGCACTCCCTACATCTAACGATGTTTTCGAGCCATCGGTGCAAATAAATGTGGCTTCCATCATTTGTGCACATAGAGCAGCAAATGCCCGACGATGAACAAGTGAAGGGGTACCATCCTTGGGAAATCGAAAAAGGTCACGGAGCAGGCAGATCTGGGGACAGAGCCAAGGCGGTGCTGTACCCCAACTTGTCAAGATGGTTTTAGGAAAGCGGAAGGAAAGAGAATGGAGCAGTTGACGGAAGCGGACTCCCTATGGTAGTAGGGAGGAGGGGCGGCCTTCATACCCTACATCAAAGGAGGCGTCGAAAAAAATGTCATGGGCTGGATTAGCAGGCATGGAAGACAGATGGCTAGCATAACGACTCAGAAGGACTGCTCGCCGATTAAACAGCGTAGGTTCAGCAGTCTCAGCGTAAAGGCTTTCCACAGGGCTGGTGTAAAAAGCTCCAGACACTAAATGTAATCTACGGTGGTGGATAGAGTCGAGACGACGAAGAATATACGGCCGAGCAGAGGAGTAGACTATGCTTCCATAGTCCAATTTCGAGCGCACTAAGGTGCGATAGAGTCGGAGAAGGACCACTCGGTCCGCTCCCCAGGAGGTACCATTCAGGACACGGAGGGTGTTGAGGGATCGCAGACAGCGAGCGCGAAAGATAGGAAGCGTGGGAGGACTAGCACAGTTTTCTGTCAAACATAAGACCCAAGAATTTAGCGACGTCTGAAAACGGAAGGTTGACAGGTCCTAGATGTGAGGTGGGTGGAAGAAACTCCTTACGTCGCCAAAAATTAACACAAACGGTCTTACTGGGAGAAAAACGGAAGCCGGTTTCGATGCTCAAAGAGTGGAGGCAATCGAGACATCCTTGAAGACGACGCTCTAGAAGGTTGGTCCGTTGAGAGCTGTAGTAGATCGCAAAATCGTCCACAAAGAGGGAGCCCAAGGCATCATCAGGAAGGAGACAATCAATAATTGGAGTTATGGCAATGGCAAACAGTACAACACTCAGCATGGAGCCCTGGGGTACGGCGTTTTCTTGGGAGAAGGTACGGGAGAGAGTAATGTTCACCCGCACGCTAAATGTGCTCTCTGCCATAAATTCGCGAAGAAAAAGGGGTAGCCGACCTCGAAAGCCACAAGAGAACAGTGTGCGGAGGATGCCTGTCCTCCAACAGGTATTGTATGCTCTCTCCAGATCAAAAAATATTGCTACTGTTTGGCGTTCCTGGAGAAAATTGTTCATGATATAAGTGGAGAGAGCAACAAGATGGTCAACTGCAGAACGATGCTTTCGGAATACGCGTATGGCAGGTGTTAAAGGACTGCGGGATTCCAGCCTCCAAGCTAATTGGTAATTCAACATACGCTCCAAAACCTTACATACACTACTCGTGAGAGAAATGGTGCGATAGCTAGAGGGGAGATGTTTGTCCTTTCCAGGTTTCGGAACAGGAACGACGATAGCTTCCCGCCATCGTCTGGGAAAAGTACTGTCGGTCCAAATTCGATTTTAAAGGCGAAGGAGGTAACGCAGACTATGGGTTGATAAATGCAGCAACATTTGGACGTGGATACCATCGGGTCCTGGGGCGGAGGAGCGACAAGAAGAGAGCCCATGTTGGAGTTCCTGCATGGAGAAAACAGTATTGTAGCTTTCGCGATTTTGAGAGGAGAAAGCGAAAGGTTGCTCTTCCGCTGCACGTTTCTTCGAGAGAAACGCTGGCGGGTAATTTGAAGAGCTCGAAATCTCAGCAAAGCGCTGACTCAATGAGTTACAAATTGCGACAGAGTCCACTAATGTATCATGCGCGACTGTGAGCCCAGAGACCGGGGAGTAACTAGGCGCGCCTTAGAACCTTTGAAGCCGACTCCAAACTTCCGAGGAGGTGTTAAATAAGCTAATAAAGAATTTCCAGCTTGCCTTCTTGCTATCGCGAATGACACGACGGCTTCACGCACGGAACTGCTTATAGCGGATACAGTTGGCCAAAGTAGGATGGTGGCAGGAAACGCGAACAGCACGTCTCCGCTCACGTAATGCGTCACGACATGCCTCGTTCCACCAAGTAACTGGGGGGGTGCCGGGGCAATTCGGAGGTGCGTGGTATTGAACGTTCCGCAGCTGTAGGAATAATGTCTGTAATATGTGTGACCTCATCGTCGACGCTGGGAAAGTGACTGTCATCGAATGTCGCTAGAGACGAAAAAAGTGTCCAATCGGCTTGGGCAAACTTCCAGTGTCACGGGTGCATATATGTCAGTTGAGGCTGCAGTCTAAGGACACATGGAAAGTGGTCACTCTAGTGTGTATCATCAAGGGCAAACCATTCGAAGCGCCGAGCTAGCGGAACAGTACCGACCACAAGGTCCAAATGAGAGAAATTTTGTCGTGGAGGCAGCGAAAACTATAGGGACCCCAGTGTTGAGACAAACTAGATCCACTTGGTGGAAGACGTCTAGCAATAGTGAGCCACGTGGACAAGGATGTGGAGATCCCCAAAGCGGGTGGTGGGCATTGAAGTCCCCAACCAGCAAATAGGGGGGTGGAAGCTGACCAAGAAGATGAAGGAGATCAGCTCGTGCCATTGGTGTGGACTATGGAATGTATACAGTACAAGGAGAGAACGTGTATCCAGAAAGGAAAGACGGACGGCGACAGCTTGGAAGGAAGTGTTTAAGGGGATTGACTGATAATGGAATCATGGAGAAGAATCGCAAGTCCTCCGTGGGCTGGAGTGCCTTCAACACAGGGGAGATCATATCGGACGGACTGAAAATGAGGGAGAACAAAGCGGTCATGGGGACACAGCTTTGTTTCCTGAAGACATAAGATGACCGGCGAGTAGGATCATAAGGTGATCGACAATTCATCTCGATTGGCTCGAATGCCGTGGATATTCCAGTGGATAATGAACATAGGGTGAACAGAAAATGGAGGAATGTGACCAAAGTTGCTGTCATCTCAACGACTGCTCAGAGCTTGCGACCGACACCATGGAATGGCATTCAGCCGAAGGCAGAAGATCCCGATCCATACGTTGTTCAGGAGCAGCACCTGCCACCAGCGATGGGCCGGTTGATCGGCCGCCAGTAGTGCGCCTCGACGTCACAGAAGATGGCAGAGTGCAATTTCCGACAGGTGGTGCTGTAGATAGGACACGCCTTGGCGGAGGAGGAGATGAACTGGGTTTCTTTGTTGCCTTCTTGGAATTATGATGTTTAGAAGAAGGAATAACCGATGGTTGTGAAGTTGGGGTACATAAAAAATCTTCTCGCGTAAGCTCTTTTTTTGAAGTCTTGGTGTCTGACTTTTGGGCTCGAGATTTAGCAGAACCCGATGAAGGGTGGGCCATAGAGTGGGCCGGCGAAAGTGGTGAGGTTGAACGGGCGACCTTTGCGCTGGCCGATCTGACAACCATGGTACTAAAGGTGAAGTCGCAAGTCTGTGTGGCCGCCTCCTTTGTTGGCCGAGGAAAAGGAAGGACAGTGCTGTATTTTCCTGTCTGAGGCATGGTGGGCTCTCGACTGGCGAATAATTTTCGAGCAGCAAAGGTCAACACCTTTCCCTTCACTCTGATTTCCTGGATGAGCTTTTCGTCTTTAAAAACAGGGCAATCTCGAGAGGAAGCAGTGTGGTCACCCATACAGTTGATGCAGCGCGGGGATGGAGGTGGAGAAGCACCCTCATGGGCATCCTTGCCACACGTAACACATTTGGCCGGATTGGAACAGGACTGGCGGGTGTGATTTAACCGCTGACACCGATAGCAAAGCGTAGGGTTTGGGACGTAAGGGCGAATGGTAATTATCTCATAGCCTGCTTTGATTTTCGATGGCAGTTGAACATTGTCAAATGTCAAGAAGACAGTGCAGGTTCGAATGAGGTTCATGTCAACCCTTTTCATAACTCTATGAACAGCCGTTACGCCGTGGTCAGACAGGTAGTGCTGAATTTCTTCGTCAGACAATCCTTTAAGGGAGCGTGTATAAACGACTCCACGTGATGAATTTAAAGTGCGGTGCGCTTCAACCTGGACAGGGAAGGTGTGGAGCATTGAAGTACGCAGCAATTTTTGTGCCTGGAGGGCACTGACTGTTTCTAACAACAAGGTGCCATTCCGTAATTTGGAACAAGACTTTACAGGACCTGCAATTGCGTCGACACCTTTCTGAATAATTTAAGGATTGACCGTGGAGAAATCGTGACCTTCGTCAGACCAAGAAACAGCAAGGAACTGTGGCAACGATGGAAGAACTGACTGTGGCTGAGACTCAGTGAACTTACGCTTGTGAGCAGACATAGTGGAAGGTGAGGAAACCATTGCAGAAGATTCACCATGATTACCGGCATCTCCGATGGCGCGCTCCTCCCTTGTGGGGGTCTTCTCTGAGGGCACTCCCGCCTTGTGATTGTTCACACCTCAGGGCACACCTCCTGACAAACGGATGGAGGGACCAATCGGCACTTTCGGAAGGTATCAGCTCGGGTAATCACCCATCCCTGGGCCTGGCCGTTACCAGGGGGTACATACATGTCCTACCTGTCTACCCGGGGTGGGTAATTACGCGTTAACCCATCACCGGCTACGCACAAAAATGCGTGGTTCGGCCTTCAGACAAGCACAGGGAGGAAGAAAGAGAAAGAGAAAGAAAAGAAGAGAAGTCTCAAATGCCACAGCGGAGAAAAGGGTAAAGAGAAGAGGTAAGGAAAAGAGAAGGACAAAGGAAGGATGAAGACATAGAAGCAAGGAAAGCAGAGAATGCGGTACATTTACGAGCGTCCGTCTCCGGACGTAGGCACAAACCATCCTCCCAGACGGGGAGGAAGGGAAGGAAAGGCCCAGAGGTGAGGGGGAGTGAGGGTGAAGATGGGGGATGGGGAAGGATGCGGAAAGGGAAGGTATGCAGCCCGGAAAGGAAGGAAGGCCATATTAGCTCGGGGTCCCGTGCTTGCTACACATGTATCCACAAAAGAGTTGTGGACCCCCTGGGGGGGCCCTTACTGATATTGAAGAATATGTCAATAGAGTGATGTTTACGTACGAAGGACTATTGAATAGCTGCCTTTAACAGTGTCAGTTGGTCCATGGTTCACCAAAATCTATGGAAGCCACAGTGAGAGAGGCTAAGGGGAACCCTGTTCTCTATAAACCAGACCATATGACATTTAAACTTTCACTCTAGTGTCTTTCCTAGACAGCTCGTTAAGGCAATACTCTGATAACTACTGGGACAGGTGTGATCCATTCCTCGTTTCAAAAGAGGTATCAAAAGTGCCTTCTCCAGGGAATTGGGGAAGTTGCCACTCTGCCATATTAGAGTAAAATATTCTATGTGGATTTCCATTGATGCTGTTGGAAAATCTTGAAGCAAACTATACCAGATTTGGTTGTGACTGGGTGCAGTTGCCCAAGTCTCAGACATTGCTGATTCCAGCAGCCACATGGAGATAGTGTAGTTGTAAGGCTCGTAACTTTTGGATCTCAAGACTAATTTTCCTGTCTCTACAGATGCACTGTACTGATAAAATAACAGATCCTGGCTAGCAGTGGCAGCAGTTTTTGCAAAATGTTCTCCCAGTATCTGAGCCATATATGCAGGTGGTGTTTGGAGACACTTCTGTTTCAGTACTGCCGCTATTGGTAAATGATTGTGTGTATGTGAAATCATATAGATGCCTTCCTATACTTTCATAGAACAAGTGGAATGATGTATAGAGTCCTGGAATGCTTGCCATGACATTTCCTTGCCCTCCTTAATTATTAATCAAGCCTCAGTTACTGCAACTTGTCAGACTATGACGTTGTCTGCTATAGGGAAGTATTTAATTTGACAATGAGCTTGTAATATCTCTTTATATTCTACTAATTATCCCTGCACAATTTTATGAGTGAATTATGTTTCCGACTTGACCATCTATATACTCTCAGAATCGAAGCACAAAGTAGTACAGTACTATTGCTATTCCGCGAGCGCATCATTACTCTTTGTAACATTCTCTCTGGTGTGTGTTGAGAGGACTTCTAGGATCTTCTCCATCCTGAATAGCCACATTGAATAATTGTAATTTTGCTATCGAGATTACTGGAAGAATGAGATCTGAAATATATTGCATGCTAATCAAGAGAATATATACTGAGCATTTACATCAAAGGTGTGTAAGGAATTTAATTATATATGCATTCTCTAATCAAAATTTGCACGGATGTGTCATTTTGCTGGTAATCAGAAGGGAACTTCCGATGAATTGGAAATGAACCTGCAGTTATTAGATCCAAGAGCTCCATTATTTAATTGGATAATTAAACTCTACCAAAGCAAACTTTCCACTTGCTCTCAGGTTTCCCGACTGACTACACAATGCAAGAAAACCAAGACATTTTATTTACACAGGATTGCAGATCGCTTTTAATCATCAAGGCTGCAGACATGGAGAGTCATCGTCTGATTCTGATTAAGCAAGTAAAGCTTAATTATAACTTTCCTGAGCGACTGCGATATGGCTGCTCATGAATGAGATAATGAATAAAATACTAATAACTAACTTTCCTCCTCACCAGCAACCAGTATAAACACAATAATAATCATATTGGCGCCAGTGTGAAAGGTATCTTTCATTGTTCTATAACACACGTATTTTCTGTTTCATGGTATTCTACGAGAATGAGCTGGAACTAGGCTGCAGAGATATTCTGTGCCGACGGGGAAAGGTTGCCGGCAGCAAAGGTTGCCGGCAGCAAAGGTTGCCGGCAGCAAAGGTTGCCGGCAGCAAAGGTTGCCGGCAGCAAAGGTTGCCGGCAGCAAAGGTTGCCGGCAGCAAAGGTTGCCGGCAGCAAAGGTTGCCGGCAGCAAAGTTTGCCGGCAGCAAAGGTTGCCGGCAGCAAAGGTTGCCGGCAGCAAAGGTTGCCGGCAGCAAAGGTTGCCGGCAGCAAAGGTTGCCGGCAGCAAAGGTTGCCGGCAGCAAAGGTTGCCGGCAGCAAAGGTTGCCGGCAGCAAAGGTTGCCGGCAGCAAAGGTTGCCGGCAGCAAAGGTTGCCGGCAGCAAAGGTTGCCGGCAGCAAAGGTTGCCGGCAGCAAAGGTTGCCGGCAGCAAAGGTTGCCGGCAGCAAAGGTTGCCGGCAGCAAAGGTTGCCGGCAGCAAAGGTTGCCGGCAGCAAAGGTTGCCGGCAGCAAAGGTTGCCGGCAGCAAAGGTTGCCGGCAGCAAAGGTTGCCGGCAGCAAAGGTTGCCGGCAGCAAAGGTTGCCGGCAGCAAAGGTTGCCGGCAGCAAAGGTTGCCGGCAGCAAAGGTTGCCGGCAGCAAAGGTTGCCGGCAGCAAAGGTTGCCGGCAGCAAAGGTTGCCGGCAGCAAAGGTTGCCGGCAGCAAAGGTTGCCGGCAGCAAAGGTTGCCGGCAGCAAAGGTTGCCGGCAGCAAAGGTTGCCGGCAGCAAAGTTTGCCGGCAGCAAAGTTTGCCGGCAGCAAAGTTTGCCGGCAGCAAAGTTTGCCGGCAGCAAAGTTTGCCGGCAGCAAAGTTTGCCGGCAGCAAAGTTTGCCGGCAGCAAAGTTTGCCGGCAGCAAAGTTTGCCGGCAGCAAAGTTTGCCGGCAGCAAAGTTTGCCGGCAGCAAAGTTTGCCGGCAGCAAAGTTTGCCGGCAGCAAAGTTTGCCGGCAGCAAAGGTTGCCGGCAGCAAAGGTTGCCGACTGGAAAGGTTGCCGACTGGAAAGGTTGCCGACTGGAAAGGTTGCTGACTGGAAAGGTTGCCGACTGGAAAGGTTGCCGACTGGAAAGGTTGCCGACTGGAAAGGTTGCCGACTGGAAAGGTTGCCGACTGGAAAGGTTGCCGACTGGAAAGGTTGCCGACTGGAAAGGTTGCCGACTGGAAAGGTTGCCGACTGGAAAGGTTGCCGACTGGAAAGGTTGCCGACTGGAAAGGTTGCCGACAGGAAAGGTTGCCGACAGGAAAGGTTGCCGACAGGAAAGGTTGCCGACAGGAAAGGTTGCCGACAGGAAAGGTTGCCGACAGGAAAGGTTGCCGACAGGAAAGGTTGCCGACAGGAAAGGTTGCCGACAGGAAAGGTTGCCGACAGGAAAGGTTGCCGACAGGAAAGGTTGCCGACAGGAAAGGTTGCCGACAGGAAAGGTTGCCGACAGGAAAGGTTGCCGACAGGAAAGGTTGCCGACAGGAAAGGTTGCCGACAGGAAAGGTTGCCGACAGGAAAGGTTGCCGACAGGAAAGGTTGCCGACAGGAAAGGTTGCCGACAGGAAAGGTTGCCGACAGGAAAGGTTGCCGACAGGAAAGGTTGCCGACAGGAAAGGTTGCCGACAGGAAAGGTTGCCGACAGGAAAGGTTGCCGACAGGAAAGGTTGCCGACAGGAAAGGTTGCCGACAGGAAAGGTTGCCGACAGGAAAGGTTGCCGACAGGAAAGGTTGCCGACAGGAAAGGTTGCCGACAGGAAAGGTTGCCGACAGGAAAGGTTGCCGACAGGAAAGGTTGCCGACAGGAAAGGTTGCCGACAGGAAAGGTTGCCGACAGGAAAGGTTGCCGACAGGAAAGGTTGCCGACAGGAAAGGTTGCCGACAGGAAAGGTTGCCGACAGGAAAGGTTGCCGACAGGAAAGGTTGCCGACAGGAAAGGTTGCCGACAGGAAAGGTTGCCGACAGGAAAGGTTGCCGACAGGAAAGGTTGCCGACAGGAAAGGTTGCCGACAGGAAAGGTTGCCGACAGGAAAGGTTGCCGACAGGAAAGGTTGCCGACAGGAAAGGTTGCCGACAGGAAAGGTTGCCGACAGGAAAGGTTGCCGACAGGAAAGGTTGCCGACAGGAAAGGTTGCCGACAGGAAAGGTTGCCGACAGGAAAGGTTGCCGACAGGAAAGGTTGCCGACAGGAAAGGTTGCCGACAGGAAAGGTTGCCGACAGGAAAGGTTGCCGACAGGAAAGGTTGCCGACAGGAAAGGTTGCCGACAGGAAAGGTTGCCGACAGGAAAGGTTGCCGACAGGAAAGGTTGCCGACAATAAAGGTTGCCGACAGGAAAGGTTGCCGACAGGAAAGGTTGCCGACAGGAAAGGTTGCCGACAGGAAAGGTTGCCGACAGGAAAGGTTGCCGACAGGAAAGGTTGCCGACAGGAAAGGTTGCTGACAGGAAAGGTTGCCGACAGGAAAGGTTCACTTCTTTGACTCGAATGAAACTGGTAACTATGTAATGTCTCTTTTTTTAAATTTTGATGTCAAATGTAAGTGCCAGGATCAACAGTGATCCTTTTGCCATTTTACTGAGGCCCAATTAAATTCACAATGTGTCTCAATTTATTTAAAAATCAATCTGCTCCAAGTTAAGTTGCCAAAGGGAAAGTTTTGTCTGTATGCATAAAACTATATACAGAAGTAGTAGTCAGAATATGAAAGCAGATGCAGCAGACAAAGATCATTACTCTAATAGAATAAGAGAGAATTAATGTTTAATGATCAGCTAATAATTCTTGGTCATAAAATTACAAATCTGCTAGGAAAATAACTTTAATTGGTCAGTGGAATGCATGTTACATTTAAATTATGTCACATATCAAGGTAGAACTTGGTCATTTCAGCTGTCTGTGGGAAAAAAACACACACACACACACACACACACACACACACACACACACACACACACACAAATGGTTCATAGAAAATACACGTTAGCATGGATATCCTAATATATCACAGTATCACTTATTAGGACTTGCTATCTGGTAACTGGCTTCATCCATATATTTCTGTTAAGAGGTTTGTCAACTTTGTGAAGTGATCTGGTGATCTAATTGTAATTATACTCAGTGGGCAGCTTATCTCACATGTGTGAGAGACAAGTCAAGTGAAAACTGTGTCCGCATCGTCTGTTTTTTTTACCCCGTTCCACATATAAAATGCAGCCTATTATGTGAAATAAATGGGACTGTCTAAATTTCTTTATTCCCAAGAAATATAAACCTGGTACTCAAATACCCAGGTCAAGTTGAAACGTCATTCTGAATTACAAGCTGCTTGAAGGCAGTAACAATGGAAAGTGCTATAAACAGCATCTGGAAAACAGAAATCTTCCCATGTAACAGGCAAATAATTGGAGACAATGATACCTGGAACACACCAGGAGTTTGACATACAACACACTAACAATAGAGTAAATATGAATCTAAATGTTTATGAAGTTAGCTTCTCATTAGAATATGGAATGAACTCATTGACTGTGATATGGCTTTCAAAATGATGGAGCACAGCAACCAGTTGTCCTTTCCTTTACTAAAGCAAATCTAGATTTTAGCTAGTGCCTAGCCATTATCAATGCTAAAAGATGCAATTAGTATATAGTCAGGCAATAATATAAGAATTTGCAACTTTTGGCATAACCTACATCACTAATGTACTATATTACATACCATTACTTCATAGTTTCAGTACACATCCTAGTACATCATTCCTCCTTGCTCAAGCTTCTGTCACAGTTCCTGAAAAGACTACTGTATAATGAGGGTAGGATTTGTTGAGAACGTGTCAGTTGGCTGTATGCCAGAAAGGCAAGTGTCATCAACTACCCATCTTGCTGACATTTGTCACCATCTATGAACCCTCCAGAAATAAAGGGAACCACATACCTCATTGTGATGAATAAATAAAGAAATGGTACAAAAGATAAAATATTTAAACCAAACTGTTTCAAATAGTTTCAGCATACAGCATGTGCCTCCTAGTATTTTGTAAACTTTTTTAAATATTTTACCAAACTGATGTTACCTATGTGTTTCAAGGAATAACAAAACAATTTGCTCACAAGGAGTGAATCTGGCATTTTGTACAGCTTGTATGTTTACAATTAAATGTGGCAGTAACTTAGACAGATATGACAATAACTTTACTTTTATTTTATTTTGTATTCTTACTAAGCAAATTTAAAGTTTTTTTAATAGAAATGATCAATGCCTTTCTTTGAATGTTATTTATTGTGTAGCTCATATACAGGAGGCCATACAGCAAACCAAGGTGTTTTCTGCAAAGCCGACCTCCTTAAAACAGTAGTCTTGTACTAACTGTAACATAAGCCCAAATGGGGACTGAAATAGTGGGACGTGTATTGGATATATGAAATAGTGGTATGTAATCTAATGTAAAGGCAGTATAGGTTATGCAACAAGTTGTAACTTTTTATACTATCACCTGACTATGTACCTCTTGTAGTTTTGCACTGATAATGGTAGGCACTAGCTGAAACCTAGATTTATTTTAATAAAGTCTGAAAGGAAAGGACAATTGATTTCTTTGCTGAATCATTCTCAAAGTCTAAATGTTATCCAGTCAGTTCCCAAAACCACAAAGCCACATCAACAGCCACCAGCTCTAATAAAATCAGCACATTCAGATTCTGTAAGCAGCCAACATCAGCAGCATGCAGAAATCATTTGAAAAAATGCCAAGAGAATAAATATGTAACAGAATCAAGAAGAGAAGCAAACATTTTCTTCTTGAAAAAGAAAAGGACAACAACAAAGGATATATAATCTTCCAGTTATTTGAAGTCTGTTACAACTTAAATAGATAACAAATTTCTTCAGGGTGGGCCACAAAGCCTCAACAAATTTGAACTAGGTCAGTGCTCCAGATGTACATTTCAAAAAGAAGACAAGGAATGCATATTCCGCATTGGATGTTGCTCTGGAGACAAACAGAGAAACAGGCACAAGTGTATGCATTACTACCCTTAGAGTCTCAAAGAATGGAAACTTCAAAAACAACTTTTGTATGCCTTGTCTGCACCTTTTTTGCACAATAATTGTACAAAAAGTTAGAAAGGCAATAAGGACGAGAATTCATTGTTCTGGGGTATACCTGTTTTTCTATTGGTCAATATTTTTTTCCAGAGTGTCTCATATTATGAGACAACTTCTGTTTTGATCCAAACTGGCTTGTGTGGGCTTTTTTAATATTCAAATATATTAATTATCAAGCAGCATGAATTCAACAACAAAAAATGCACAATATTGTTTGTTAATTGTACAGCATTCATAGTATTTTGCACTTAGAGGTATCTCATGTTAAGGCAGCAAAATTGGAGGACATCATGCAAGTAGTTACTCGGACAGTTGGTTATTTAAGATCCCACAGTTTAATGCATTGACAATTGTCCCATTTAAACTAGAAATTTGTGGAAGATTATGGAGATTTTCGATACAAGAGAGAAGTTTGCAGCTTAGTTGCAGCATGTACTGGAAAGAATTTCTAAATTAACTATGGCAATAAATCAGTTTTTAAAGACAAAAGAAAGCCTGACCCCAAATGGAAGATCCAGAGGGAGTTGTAGAAACGGCATTTTTAGTGAATATTACAGAATGTACTATTTCTTTGAACACCAGCTTGCAATGTGGAAATCAAGTACTTTCTGAAATGACTGAAAAAGTTTGAGTTTTCATGAGAAAGGTTGCTCTGTGGGAAAGGAATTGTCCATCAGAGAATGCAGCATATTTCCATACATAGTCTTCTGTCCATGAAAGCAATTACATGGGGTATATTTCTCTAATAATTCCAAGAAAGAGCAATTCCTCAAGCAATTTGGAGATATGTTAAATTTATCCCAATCTTTCGACTTCTTTTCAAGACCATTCGCTACTTTTGCAGATAAGAGTCCTGACAATTTTCAAATGGAATTAATAGCTGTACCATGTAATTCTTGTCTGAGACACAAGCTTTTTGAGAAGAAAATTCAGTAGAATTTATCAAACTTTCCATAATGAGAGTTTTCTCATCTTCAAAGTGAAGCTGCAAAATTATAGGTGCATAATGTCGATGCTTGGTCCAACGTATGTTTGCGAGAGATGTTTCCATCATTGGTGTGTGCCGTTACCAATGGTTTGTTCTGTCTGAATGTAGAAATTTTATGCTGGACATTAAACACATTGTAAATTAGACTTGTAATAATTAAATGCATTTTAAGTAACCTTTGAATCTACTCTGTTCAACCATCCTATTAAATCTTGCCTTCTTATTTAATAACACATGCTAGGAAATAAGAAACAAATTTAATGCATTACAGAGGATGAAATCACAGAAATGGTAAGGGAAGTATGTGGTGAGAAGGTGTGGGGAAGGGACGGGTGAGGAAGGTAGAGAATCTGTCATTTTGCCTGCACCTGCATGCACGTCAGCCACAGACACCTGCCCACATGCATGTATTCACACTTTTACATTCTTAAAACCTGTAAGTATTCATTTGTTGATACAGGGGAAGCTTATGTAGCCCAAGACAGTACGTAACCACAGCATTTAAATCTGTAAGTAACCAATCATGCTATATAGACAAAAATTTAGTTTAAATTTGTGCTTTCTGTCATAAAAACATTTGCATCTTAGTTGCAGTGTAACACCAATCAAGTTACTCATATGCGAGAATTTTGTTCACAATAAAATATTATGGGCAGTTTTGTCAAAACTTGTTGGAGATTATGACATATAGTAAATAAGAATGTAAAGTTATCTGTTTAAAGTTGTAGGAAATTTGATATATTAGTAAGGTATATTACTATTTGGAACACTTCTCTGACATTTTAATAGCTATAGCTAAAAATTTAGCACAATCCCCCCCCCCCCACCCCACCCCACCCCCCCCCCCCCCCGACATTGTTAACAATTTGAACTGCACAATATTGTTGTAACGAAATATTATCATTTTTTCAATTTTTTTTTATTTTTTTTTTTTTGTATTATGGAAAATGTTTCTATTGATGCAAGAAGACTTTAAATATGATAAAAGTTAATCAGAGAAGTACTGTGAAGGGGGTTACTTTGTGTCTGTAGTTATTAATTTGTGTAGTGCAACTTTGATCTTTATTTCAAATATCACACCTTATTCCTAAGGTCAGAGAAGCTTCAACTTCTTTCCAGCATCCCATACCATCCAAAGACTGTTGCTTTATTTTTCTGTGCAACATTGTTTTGGATATCATAATTGCTGAGACATGTGTTCATGCTATTGGTAAAAAACTGAGGAAACGTGAACAGTCTCCTTGTGGTGTAGTATGTGCACTAAACATGAGGACATAAGCATAATATTAAAACTCCACTGGGCTACTTTGCAGCACACTGATACTTTCATGAAGTAAATGTTTGAAAATTGTCATTGTTCCTGTTTTCTGCAGTGTCAATAAAGGGAAGAAAAATCACTAAGACAAACACACTTAAGCTAGATGGGATACTTTAAATAAAGAAGTACAGTTGATTTTCGCAAATGAGCTGCCTACGAGGGAATTATCTGCAAAATTCATGGGAAAACTTTGCAGCTGAAGATGAAAGTGGCACGGTGCTTGACTGGAAGATCCATAGTGATTCCTAGTCAACTACCTGTATTCACAGAGGAGGTACAAAATCTGTTTGTAGCCATGGAGCTGAAAAGTTGTCATTTGGTTTTCCAATGAGATCTTTGGATCTGTGCTGTGCATTTAATGCATACCTTGACAAATCGAGAACAGTGCCTGTGTTCAAATATGAAATTTTTCCTGTAAAGGTGTGGTCTATGTCTTTTATGAGATGTCACAAGGCCTTTTGGTCTCAACAGACCTTGAAAAAATATTATCTATGCAAGGGTTTGACAAACTAAGAATTTTTTTTTCCTAATTTGGAAAACGAGCTATGAGGTATCCCACCAGAGAACATACAGAATTTTAACACAACAAATTTGATTGATGGTCCTGGCACCATAAGGGCAATCACTTATAGCACAACAAAGTATCCTGAACAAACAGAAAATACATCAAAATCATGTACTTCTATTGAGGTATGTGGAAATGCTGTTGGTGAATTGGCTGCTGCTTATGTTACTTATAAAGCCAATCAGTTATGGTCCACATGGGTAGAAGGTGGACCAGAAAATTTAAGATATTACCAAATGATAAGGGTGGCCTTTGAAGACAGCTTTCATCACTTATCCTTCGAATTTTAAAGAAGCAAGAAGGCCTAAAAGCTATATTTGGTGATTCTCTAAGTTCCATATAAAACTATGTCTTAAGTCTCTGTGATGAAAACAACCAATTTGATCACACTCCTGCCAAATTTAACACCTCAATTGTAAGTGCTCAATGTATCAGTTTTTCAGACTCTAGAATCACATTGCAGATAAGATTGATAAAACAGAGAAGATGCTTCACAGTGCCTAGGGATGAATTCCCATGTCTTTTCAGAAAGCTGATGACTAACTTGGATCCAGTAATAAAGAAAAATTTGAGGTCATGATTCTGAGAGAACAGAATGTTTTCCTAGCACAGGAGCAAGGTTTTTGAGTGTCTTCCACAAGCAGTCCTTGAAAATACTTGTGCGTAATGACTGATCATGTGGGTGAGATGATATTGTGAGAATTAAATAATAGGAGGGAGGATGTAACAAAATGTTGTATGCCCAACTGTTGCAGAATATTAAATGTCCCCCTGGGATAAAGCATCAGACATGTGAACATTCAGGATGTCAACAATGCCAAGCATACAAGGGAAAAATAATCTGGAGAGAAAGGGAAACGGAATGAAATGCAATCCTCCTTTGAAGTTTCAAAACCTTCCAGTGAAATTTCTGTACTTACAGAGGCAACAGGGAATGAGAAAAATAATACTAGTGACATATTTTCTCTTCATGATTCTGATGAGAGCGTGGAACAGATTTGAACATGCCAGACACAAAATGTTTTCCTTCACAGGTGCTCTCAGACAACAGTAACACTCTGGAAACAAATGACAAAATGTTTTCCAAGAGGGCCTGTTTTTGGTGGTTGTCTTCAAGACCACCCTCTTCCCTGGCAAAAGTGCGCGAGTAATAAGTGAAGGATAGATACTGAATGACTTGGAATAATCAAAAATGTATTGGAGATGGCCAATTCATCCAGATGAAATTCTATAAAAAAAAAGACAAATTTTGTATACTGTCAGTCAACTGAAGCGAACAGAAAGCCATGGCTATGATGAACAAATGACAAGTGGTATCACTGCTGAGGTGAAAAACTAGTGTTATTACTGTATAAAAAAATCATACAGTACATAATATAAATTACATGTACACAACTATATATCAAACATTCACATTTTCAACTAATGTTTCGCTGGTCAACTGTGAGATTTTTTCTTTTTTTTCTGGCCTTTAACGCTGGAAGAAGAGATGTCGCTATATTGCCCCATCTGGCAGGTCATTACTGTGATGAAAATTTCTCTATGGTAGTTAAAGATGTCAATCCAAGCAAAGAGAAACTATACAGATAGGCTGTATGTAAATTATGCAGATGTATTTTATTCATCTCATGACTTACATTTGCAATCCTTTTGGTTTGCGTACAGGAAACATGTCAATAGTTTATAAAACTGTTACAATGATTTTTACATTAAAAAGAATAGCACCATAAGGATATTTTTTGGGACGTGTAACACATCGTATCCAGCTCAAATTTCCAGTTTGTCCCACATGAATTCATCCAGTGACTAATAACACCTCAGTGTCAGTACCTCATACAGCTTTCTTTTAAGTGAATCTAAATTCATCTTCATCAACTTGTTCCCTTTTAATTTATTACAAATTTTCATTCCCATATATTAAGATCCCTGGGCAAACAATCAGAGGCAGTGGATGGGAAGAATAAAATTTTTGTTGTTTCTAGTATCATGTGAATGGAAAAAATGCATTCCAAAGAGCTCAGCCACATTTGTGGCTGAATGCACAAGAAATATTATTTGTGACAAGATTACTGCTGTAGCTTCAGTGACAGAAGACACCTTACAATCAGTTTGGGATTAATTCAGCTGTCGGCTAGATGTTGTCCGGGCAGCCAATGGAGGACATATTGAACATTTATGATGTAATTTTTATAAACTTCTGTCTTTTCTGAGTAATTTAGTATGCAATTTGTTGGTGTTAAGCACTTCTTCCTAATAAATAATTCTATTTAAAATTGGGTCATTCTTTTTAGGACACCCCATAGTAGAAATAATAATAATAATAGTAATAATAATAATAATAATAATAATAATAATAATAATAATAATTAACTTCAGTCATTAAACAGAAACTAGTGACACATACAACACAGAACAAAATTATAAATGAAGAACAAAAAGGCTGTTGCAAAGCAGCACGAGGATGTAAAGAGCAACTGATAATAGATGCAGAGGTGACATATCAAGCTAAAACTAAACAAAGGTCGCTACACTACGCATACATTGATTACCAAAAAGCTTTTGATAGTGTACCCCACTCATGGTTACTACAAATATTGGAAATATATAAAGTAGATCCTAAATTGATACAGTTCCTAAACATAGTAATGAAAAACTGGAAAACCACACTTAATATCCAAACAAATTCAAATAATATCACATCACAGCCAATACAGATTAAGCGTGGAATATACCAAGGAGATTCATTAAGTCCTTTCTGGTTCTGCTTTGCTCTGAACCCACTATCCAACATGCTAAATAATACAAATTATGGTTACAATATTAATGGAACATACCCACACAAAATCACACATTTGCTATACATGGATGATCTAAAACTACTGGCAGCAACAAATCAACAACTCAACCAATTACTAAAGATAACAGAAGTATTTAGCAATGATATAAATATGGCTTTTGGAACAGACAAATGTAAGAAAAATAGTATAGTCAAGGGAAAACACACTAAACAAGAAGATTACATATTGGATAACCACAGCGACTGCATAGAAGCGATGGAAAAAACAGATGCCTATAAATATCTAGAATACAGACAAAATTAGGAATAGATGATAGAAATATTAAGGAAGAGCTAAAAGAAAAATATAGACAAAGACTAACAAAAATACTGAAAACAGAATTGACAGCAAGAAACAAGACAAAAGCTATAAATACCTATGCTATACCAATATTGACCTACTCATTTGGAGTAGTGAAATGGAGTAACACAGACCTAGAAGCACTCAATACACTTACACGATCACAATGCCACAAATATAGAATACATCACATACATTCAGCAACAGAAAGATTCACATTAAGCAGAAAGGAAGGAGGAAGGGGATTTATCGACATAAAAAACCTACATTAAGGATAGGTAGACAATTTAAGAAAATTCTTTCTAGAACGAGCAGAAACTAGCAAAATACACAAAGCAATCACCCACATAAATACATTGGCTACACCACTACAATTTCATAACCACCTCTACAACCCTTATATCACATAACATCAACAGATACAAAGAAAGTAAATTGGAAAAAGAAAACACTACATGGCAAGCACCCGTATCATCTAACACAGCCACACATCGATCAAGAGGCATCCAACACATGGCTAAGAAGAGGCAATATATACTGTGAGACAGAAGGATTCATGATTGCAATACAGGATCAAACAATAAACACCAAATATTACAGCAAGCATATTATTAAAGATCCCAATACCACAACAGATAAATGCAGACTTTGCAAACAACAAATAGAAACAGTAGATCACATCACAAGCGGATGTACAATACTAGCAAATACAGAATACCCCAGAAGACATGACAACGTCGCAAAAATAATACATCAACAGCTTGCCTTACAAAATAAACTTTTAAAACAACACGTTCCTACATACAAGTATACACCACAAAATGTACTGGAGAATGATGAATACAAATTATACTGGAACAGAAACACTATAACAGATAAAACAACGCCACATAACAAACCTGACATCATACTCACAAATAAAAAGAAGAAATTAACACAACTAATTGAAATATCCATACCCAATACAGCAAATATACAGAAGAAAACAGGAGAAAAAGTTGAAAAATACATCCAACTGGCTGAGGAAGTCAAGGACAGGTGGCATCAGGATAAAGTTGACATTATACCAATTATACTTTCAACTACAGGAGTCATACCATGCAATATCCAGCAGTACATCAATGCAATACAGCTACATCCAAACTTATATATACAACTTCAGAAATCCGTAATTATTGATACATGTTCAATTACCCGAAAGTTCCTAAACGCAATGTAACATATACCTTACAGTTAAAAGGAAGTGACGCTTGAACAAGGTCCGTGTCACTTTCATTCCGAACCAGACCTAAGGTCTGAGAAAGGAAAGATAATAATAATAATAATAATAATAATAATAATAATAATAATAATAATAATATTAATATTATTATTATTATTATTATTATAGTAGTAGTAGTATTAATATCAACAACATCAACAACAACAACAACAACAACATCAACAACAACAACAACAACAACAATAATAAACAGAAACAGGAAGAATATGGAAAATTATAAAAACAATCAGCAGAATGGTAATGTGGGACCCGCAATAACAATCTTAAGATAACCAAAACCACATCAATCACAGGAAAAGAAGCAGCTTAATAACAGATTTCATCTTGCATATGCAAACAAGAATTGTGCTCCACAGTGGCAATACCAGCCATTTAACTACCCTGCAGACCCTAGTTAGGTGAATAATAGTAATGTTGATAATGATAATCTGAGCAGAAATGGTACTGCAGACATTAACCAACCGTATGTACCATATTCCGAAAACTTCATTTGACTCTGCTGACAACAAACTATAACCAGGAAAATAAGCAGTTTTTCCACGAGATAATATAATCAGATAGATAGATAATCTATTCGCCAAGCAGCAGCATGAGAACACACATATAAAGAAAGCTTGTACTCGTGCAAAGTTTTGGTTCCAAGGGCTCCTCCTAGCAGATGGGTTAAAGGGGAAAGGAGAAGGGAAAGGAACTGGAGAGGTTTAGGAAAAGGAGTAGAGTTAAAAAAACTCAGTAAGAAGCCAGGGTCAGGGGAGAATTAGTGGATGGGATGAGAGGTAAATACTGATTGTTAGGGACTGCACTGGACAAGATCTGAAAACCTGAGAGCTGTTGAGTTCTGAGAAACTGGTGAATCCAAATAGCATGTGTAGTGAAGCAGCCACCATGATCATGAATGTCATGTTGCAGAGCATACTCTGTGGCAGGATATTGTGTGTTGCGAGTATACACCCTCTGTCTATACCCATTCATCTTAACTGCCACTTGATGATATTCTTGACAATGTAGGAAACCAAACAGTGTTTACACAGCAACCAATATATGACATTGTTTCATTGGTGTTTCCCTTTGGTATTATATGTTTTGCCAGTTACAGGGCTAGTGTGGGTAGTGGTAGGAGGATGCATAGTGAAAGTCTTGCAGCGTGGATGGCCACAGAGGTAGGAGCCATAGGGCAAGGAGATGAGTCCAGAATGACCATGGCATCCCACAAGGATATTTCAGAGCTTGGGAGGGCAACCAGAAACTATTCTAGATGCAGTGGGAAAAATCTCAGATAGAATGGATCTCATTTCGGGGTGTGATTTTAGGAAGTCATGGTCTTGTCAGAGTAGCTGATAAATACATTCAAGGAGAGGATAATACAATGTGACAAGTTATGTGACCTTCAGCTATTTTTCGGAAGGATCAATAGTACCAGAATTGGATATGATGGCCTTGGAAATCTTCATTTGAACCAGGCTGGTGGAATACTTGTGTCCAATCAAGGCTGAGATGTGAGCATGGTGGAGTACTGCTGTAAAGAGTCTGCATTTGAACAAATATATTTGTCTTTAATTCCAAGGCTGTATGGAAAGGAACATTTGACATGGGAAGGATAGCAACTGTCAAAGTGTAATGTCTGTCATTTGTTAGTACATTAATGTGGATAGAAGTGTGTAGCTGGACTTTGTTGAGCATGAAATGAATATCAAGTAAAGTAGCATGGTACTGAGAATAGGACCATTTGAAATTTAATTGGGAGACAGCATTTAGAGATTCTAGGAAGTTTAGCAGTTCAGTCTCACCACAATTCCAGTAGCAAACATGTCATCAATGTATGTAAACTAAACCAGGGTCTGAAGACTTATGGATTCAAGGAAATCCCCCTCCAAACAATACAAGAAGGGGTTGGCGTAGAAAGGAGACATTCTTTTTTGCATCATATACCACTTTTCTTGTGAGAAATTCTCATCCACTCATTACCTCTTGTTAACAATTATCTGTTCTTGCAAGTTTTGTACGAATTTTTCCAATTTTTAGAAATTTTTTCCTTGTTCTTCCATTTTTCAATCTTTTTCCACCCTCTGCTTCTCTTTCCTTGCCAATCTCATTATTTATAACACTCCCTATATCCTACCTTGCCATGGTGAATCCCCTCATACACTCCTGGAAATGGAAAAAAGAACACATTGACACTGGTGTGTCAGACCCAGACACTGGGAGAGGGCTGTACAAGCAATGATCACACGCACGGCACAGTGGACACACCAGGAACCGTGGCGTTGGCCGTCGAATGGCGCTAGCTGCGCAGCGTTTGTGCACTGCCACCGTCAGTGTCACCGAGTTTGCCGTGGCATACGGAGCTCCATCGCAGTCTTTAACACTGGTAGCATGCCGCGACAGCGTGGACGTGAACCGTATGTGCAGTTGACGGACTTTGAGCGAGGGCGTATAGTGGGCATGTGGGAGGCCGGGTGGACGTACCGCCGAATTGCTCAACACGTGGGGCGTGAGGTCTCCACAGTACATCGATGTTGTCGCCAGTGGTCGGCGGAAGGTGCACGTGCCTGTCGACCTGGGACCGGGCCCCAGCGATGCACGGATGCACGCCAAGACCGTAGGATCCTACGCAGTGCCGTAGGGGACCGCACCACCACTTCCCAGCAAATTAGGGACACTGTTGCTCCTGGGGTATCGGCGAGGACCATTCGCAACCGTCTCCATGAAGCTGGGCTTCGGTCCTGCACACCGTTAGGCCGTCTTCCGCCCATGCCCCAACATTGTGCAGCCCGCCTCCAGTGGTGTCGCGACAGGCGTGAATGGAGGGACGAATGGAGATGTGTCGTCTTTAGCGATGAGAGTTGCTTCTGCCTTGGTGCCAATGATGGTCGTATGCGTCTTTGGCGCCGTGCAGGTGAGCACCACAATCAGGGCTGCATACGACCGAGGCACACAGGGCCAACACCCGGCATCATGGTGTGGGGAGCAATCTCCTACACTGGCTGTACACCACTGGTGATCGTCGAGGGGACACTGAATAGTGCACGGTACATCCAAACCGTCATCGAACCCATCGTTCTACCATTCCTAGACTGGCAAGGGAACTTGCTGTTCCAACAGGACAATGCACGTCCGCATGTATCCCGTGCCACCCAACGTGCTCTAGAAGGTGTAAGTCAACTACCCTGGCCAGCAAGATCTCCGGATCTGTCCCCCATTGAGGATGTTTTGGACTGGATGAAGCGTCGTCTCATGCAGTCTGCACGTCCAGCACGAACGCTGGTCCAACTGAGGCGCCAGGTGGAAATGGCATGGCAAGCCGTTCCACAGGACTACATCCAGTATCTCTACGATCGTCTCCATGGGAGAATAGCAGACTGCATTGCTGCGAAAGGTGGATATACACTGTACTAGTGCCGACATTGTGCATGCTCTGTTGCCTGTGTATGTGCCTGTGGTTCTGTCAGTGTGATCATGTGATGTATCTGACCCCAGGAATGTGTCAATAAAGTTTCCCCTTCCTGGGACAATGAATTCATGGTGTTCTTATTTCAATTTCCAGGAGTGTATATTACATCGCTTCTTTTCAAAATGCACTATCGTAACTAAGGTCGTAAGGCCTAACATTGAAAGTCCCTGATTCTGGATGTAATCATTCTCTACACCAGCCTCTTCAAATAAAGCAACCTCTTGCACTTACCTGGCTTATCTGTGAACTGTGTGCGTCATCTGCCAATTTCCACTCCACCAGATTTCTTTCCTTCTACAAAATCCTGCAGTTATCTGCCATTCATGTTTCCTTCCATGGTGTTATCTGCCAAGCCAACTTCAAACTGCAATAACATGCCAGTGTTCAACTCCAATTGCTATCCCTCCTCCTCCTAAACCACATCAGTTGCGTTCCCCCTCCTGTCCCTCTGCAGCTCGATAAACTGTGACACCATCAACCACTACTCCTCTCCTACAAACTGAGCTTGGCTAGCCTCCTTAACATCTCACACACTTCATCATTGCCTCTTAGGCCTACAATAACCCAATTGTGACAACCAGTCGCAACAGTACAGTATTCTGAGTCTCTCATCTAAAGCACCCTCCCCTCCTGAATTACATTTATTAGGAAAGTGCCTAACTTTCAGCCCTAAACCTGCATTTAATCATGTTGCTATGGTGAAGAACCTGCTTTCCCTCACACGTAATGTCAATTGGAAATATCACTTTGAAACCCAGTCCTAAAACATTTCCAATAGCAAATCTATCATTGAACACTGCCTTGAACAGTTGAGACAACAGTCCCAAATCGATCCACAACCACTAACTCAAAATCATTCCTCATCAGCCTTACAAGAATTCCTCACATCCAGCATTGCTCCACAACACTTCCTGAGGTCCGTACAACATGACCTTAACCTGTTCTCTGCAGAACTCCATGTTGTGTGTCCTCTAAAAGCTCATAACTCCATCATTATCCTCACAACAAAGGATCTACCACTATGGTACTTGACTGACAGGAGTATGTTACTGAAGGTCTATGCCACATGTCTGGCAACTCTACATACAGTATCTGCCATCTAAGAACCTGTCCCTGTGATTCAAAATAACCTGCAGTTCCTTGTTAAAATCTCAGGCTCCTCACAGGGACCAATATGTCAATCCATATATTTTCTTAGCCCAACCAAACCATGCACACCCACATTTTACCTCCATCCTTAGATCCACAAAGCCAATCATCCTGGCTATCCTATACCTTCTGGCTTCAAAGCACCCACTGAACATATTTCTGAATTAGTCAATCAGTAGCTGCAACCCATAGTACAAAGGCTTTCATCCTACATTAACGACATCAACAAATCCTAGATCATCTGACATCTGTGCCCATTCCACCCCACACACACACCTTACTTGTTACCACTAATGCCATCTTTCTCTATACAAACATCCCCATGTGCATGGTTGGTCTGCTCCTGAACATTTCCTTCGTCAGAGTCCACCCGATTCCAAACCTATGACATGCTTCCTTCTCACCTTAATCAACTTTACACTTACCAGCAACTACTTCATGTCCGAGGAGAAAAGATACAATCAGATTAAGGGTATGGCCATAGGAACCAGGATGTCTCCTACTTATGCTAACCTTTCATGGATAGATTGGATGGTGCCTTCCTGCAATCAGTAAGCCTCCAACCCCTGGTTTTGTTTATATACATTTATGACATATTTGCCATATGGGCTCATAGTGAGGCTGACCTGTTAAAATTCCTGGAACCTCGAAGTACCGTCTCCCAATTAAATTTCACATGTTCCTATTCCAAATCCTGTACCACTCTCCTTGATGTTGATCTGATCATCACCAATGACCAGATACAGACGTCTATCCACACTGAACTACTAACAACAGTACTTTCGTATTGTCAGTTGCCATCCATTCCATGTCAAATGTTTCCTTCCATACAGCCTTGGCATTCAAGGCAAATATATTTATCAGATGCAGACACTTTGTACACCACCACCACCACCACCACCACCACCACCACCACCACCACCACCTCAGCCTTCACTGGATTTAATTACCCCACAAGTCTAGTTAAAAAGCAGATTTCCCAGGCCATCACATCCAATCCTGGTGCTGCTGATCCCTCAAAAAACAGCTTTGTAGCACACCACTTGTCACTCAGTATTATCCTCATCTTGGATTTATTAATCAGCCACTTTGACAAGGCCATGACTTCCTAAAATCATGCCCTGAAATGAGATCCATTCTGTCAGATTTTGCCTCCTGCACCTATAACAGCTTCTTGTCACCCTCCAAGTCTCTGTAATATCCTTGTCAGACACTATGCTCATTCTGCATCCATTTCTCTACCCTATAGCTCCTATGACTGGGACTGTCCTTGCTTCAAGACTTGCCCTATGCACCCTCCAGCCACCAACTATACTAGCCTTGTAACTGGCAAAACATTTACTATCAAATGGATAGCTACCTGTGAAACAAATCATCATATACCAGTTGTTGTGTACATACTGGCCTTTTACAACGGCATGACCAGCATCAATTTGTCAGTTATGATGAAAGGGCATAGGCAGAGGTTGTATATCAGCCCCACACAATACTGTGATGCATAGCATGCTCTACAACATCTGTTGTGATGTCAGTACACGTTTCACCACATTTGCCATTTGGATTCTTCCCCCAGACACCAGTTTGTCAGCAGACTGCGGTGGGAACTAACATTATGTCCTCAATTCTTGCCACCCACCTGACTTTAATCTACTACAGCATCCCCTCTGTTATATACAATGCACTCAGCTTTTTACTCTTATTAAGTCATGCATGAGGTTTCAGCAGTAAGCTCTTTCTTGCATAAGACACTATCTTCCACCTCAAAGCTCTCAGGTTTTCAAATCTCATCTGGTTCAGTCCCAAACAACCAGTCTTTCCTTCTCATCCTGTCTGGTATGTCTCCCCTAACCCAGGGCTCTAAGTGACTTTTCTGAACTCTACCCCTTTTCCTAAACTTCTCCAGTTACTTTCCCTTCATCGCTCTCCCTTCTCTTTCAACCCTTCTACCAGAAGGACCCACTATCTCCAAACATTTGCATAAGTAAAACCTTTTTTTCTATGTGAGTTCTCCTGTCACTGCTTGGTGAGTACATCTTTATCTACTCAACGGCAACATATACTATCAGACTATCGAAAACTCTGTTGCAGGCTGCTATACAAGCTGTGGTGAGAGACATACCTGCTAAGGTGACAAGAGGCATGGGTGATGCAGCAAGTGTTATTTCCTAAGGCATCTTTGGAAAATTTTGTCTGATGATTAACCAGCCCAATTTGTTGCAGTATCATAGTAGCTATAGGCACAGCACAAAATTTCAGATAATTAAATGGGAGATCTGTGTTCTGCTGGTGCTAAGAAATGTAGAAATGATAGGCATGTTGCTCAGAGTAAATGCATTATTCATGGACTGTCTAATAGATATTCATTTCTTGTGTGAAAAGAAGGTTATAGTAGATGCCTACATGGGGAAATGATATATTATGTTAATAAATGTAAAGCACAATCTCATCTCATCGAGGCTATGGAAAAAATTTCCAGGTGATCAAATCAGAGTTCACTGACACAGAAAATAAAAAATCATGACACCAGCATTCCAAAATACTGACTCAACTGAAAACTGAACTGCATATTAAATTGAAGTTTAGAGAATCTCAGTATTTAACGAAAATTCAGAGAAAATGTTTAGTTAATATTTCAGGGAAATGAGCTCAGGTATCTGATGAAAAAGTAGTGTCATCAGTACCATATGAACCATTCTATCTACCTTTCTGCCAATTCCTTGTTTGAAATGGACAGCTGTAGCAAAAGACGTACAGATAACACAGCTCTACAAAATAATTTTTTTTTTTTCATTGCCAGGGAAGTTTGAACGAAAATGGGATATTGTTATGATACTCATTCCGAGTATATTTGTACGTTTTCCAAATTGGCTCTGGTTTTTGAGATATAGGTTATTTGTGGAAATGAGAGTTTCATGTGGATAATATCGACTGCAGGGTCCATATATGGTGTAATGTATTTGCTACCTGTTTTTTAATTAGTGATATTGTACTACCTTTATTAAACAATTGTGCTCAGGGAGTGCATCTGTGTGGTTGAGGATTACATCATGCAAACGTCACACTGTCAGCATGTGTTCAGTCCCGTTGTCGGTGCGTGTGTTGAAGATATTGAGGGTTGTGCAGATTTGAATTCGGCGGTACTCGACATTCATTTGTTGACCGAGGTAATCCCCGCAACAGCCGATAGGTAGCGTTCAGTGTAAACAAGAAAAATGGTGATGGTCGAAAGTCACACACATGTGCAGTGCAGCTTCAAGGAGATAGAACCTTTTCATCGTGACGTAGCAAATAAGAGGTGAGTATTCATTTCATACAAAACAATTAATGATGTTTGTTGGATGTGATTGACATGCAAATACAAGAAAGTTCTGCATAATATGTAGTATTTGTGCAATTTTGTTTTAGGAAAACATGAGTTCTTCACGCCGTCTTTGCGTGGGCACCCCATAAAGTTTGTAAATGCTGTGTGGAGTGCTTACGGCAGTGGACAAAACGAAAAAGGAAAAGCTTAAACTTCGGAGTGCCTATGGTATGGCGAGAGCAGAAGAACCATACAGATGATTGCTATTTTTGCATTGTTAATGTGAAAGGTTTTAATAGGTTCAAAAAATGAAAGTGGGAATATCCCGATTTGGAGTCAGCAAGAAGACCGGTGGTGCACAGCAACGATGTTCCTGTACCAACCTTCACAACATTACCCACTCCTGGAACAGTTTTGTCGCTGTTGTAAAATGTTTTTTGGGGAATTATAAAGCTCCCAATTACGAGGAACTGGTCAAAAACATGCTCACTAACTTTCAAAACTTAGGAGCTAACATGAGCATAAAATTTCACTTCCTTCACAGCCCCTTGGATCGATTTCCTCGTAATCTAGGTGATTTCAGTGAGGAACAAGGAGAGCAGTTCCATCAAGATATGAAAGGAATAGAGGAAAGATATAAAGGAAGATGGGACAGGCATATGATGGCAGATTATTGCTGGAATCTGCAACGTGACTGTTCTGAAGAGACCTATAAAAGGAAAGCGTGCAGCAAGCGGTTCGTCATGGACGGAAAATGATATACTTATAGAGAAACTTTTCAATTATGTTTAATACGTGGACAAACACCTATCAGGTTTTCATAGAAGCTATTTATAAAGATTATTTTCTTTTTTCATTGTAGTTTGTAGCGCTTGAGTTCAGTATTAGCAATTTTTTTCTAATTTTAAGAATAAATCATGCATTATCTCAAAAACAAGAGCCAAACTGCATAAATGGTTGCTATATTCGTCCTCAGCACCACTAACTCATCCTAAAGCCACTGAAATATCCTTGGCAAGAAAATGAGTGTTGACCAGTGTAATAATAGACTGGAAGTGATCAAACAGTCAATTTTCTAACCTCTTGTTATCTGCAGCTAGGGCTGGGAAAAGTATTAAGCTGGTATTGCCCACAAGGGAAATTAATAAAATAATCATCCTGTGAGAATCTGACCAGAAAATTTTCATCAACATCAAAGGGATCACATACTCCATTTCCATTATTTTAAGTGTCATACTGACAGAAACTTCTAGACAGAGCCTCTCTAAAGTAACCTGCTTTTATTTTTACAGGTCATAGCGACCACTTTAGAATGACGTCATTTACTCTCAATGTGAGTGGTGCTGTGATTACAGCAGCACTAGACTATGTATTAGGCCTGTAATTCATAAAAGAATTACTTTATATGTGGAAGATTTGTTGACTGCCATTCGGTAGTGAAAGAATAAATTTCTTGGGGCACATTATTATGCCTCAAGGTATCCTAACTGCAACAAAAATACAAACAGTTCATTACTTTCCAGTATCCCAGCCAACTTCTAGTGTAATTTCATCCCAGGCCAACTACTAAATGCAGAACCATTACTAAACTTACTACACAAACAGATATCATAAATTTTGTCAGAAGCGTGCCAATCTGCTTTCATCAAGATCAAAGATGTGCTAGCTAATTCACAATTGTTGTACGAACTGGATATGTATCAGGATTTTTGTTTGACAACTGGTGCTTCATTCACCAGGTTGGGAGATTATCTCTTCAAAATCATACATATTTACAATAGATGATCTGTCTGTACAATACCATTTGCTAATGAGCCTACACAGCCACTGAATTAGAAGTTCTCACAATTATGTTCATTTTTAGGAAATTCCATCATTGTTTTGTTGGTAATCACACCAAATCATATTGTGATCACCAACCTTTAAGCTTTCTTCTTCATTGCACTAGGGATCTTGGAGTGGCCAAATGTGCAGGGAAAATCAATGTCTACTGCTATTTTCCTTTCCTCCAAAGGAGAGTATAATGGATTATCCATAAATGCCTAGTCTGTCAAAACATTAAACCTTTGAACCATGGCTTCAAATATGAGCTACACCTAATCATTGCCAAGAAACCCCTACAAACCCTTGCCATTGACTTTAAATGGGCCCGTTCCCTGGGGCTGTGCAGGTGTTAAACACATTTTTGCAATATGAGAGCTATCTTCAAAATAGGTCAACTTACATATCTTGGAAAATGCCACTAGTGCAGTGACAACATTACAAATTATTAAATAATACGTTCCACATGTTGGCAATCAAGAAGCAATCATTTCTGATAATGCACAACTTTACTAGTGTAAAATGGAAACAGTTCTTGCATGTCTATGATACTGAGCAGATCCAAAAATCAAGGTACAATCCTGAAATTAAATCCAGAGAAAGAGAGCTTTGAGAGTTGGACAGATTAATGAGAACTTCTGCTTCAAACAAATTTTGTGGCCAAATTACTTTGCATGACTTTAAGGATATTTTAATAATCTACTTCATACCTGTATAGTACGTTCTCCTACTCTTGTCTCATTCTCTTCAACTTCTTCTCAATATATGAGGCAGAATCCTCACCTGCACAAAGAACATTATGTATAAGAACAGATGTATGCAGAATAGTTAAAATGTGAACAGAAACAGAGGAAAATGTTTCTGAAAGACATTTATTTTAGTACTATGAATATTATATATAACAATACAAGTGAAGGATAGTTGCTACACACCATCTGGCGGAGATGCTGAGTCATGATAGGCACAATAAAAAGATTCACGCAATCAAAGCTTTCGGACAAAAAGGCCTTTGTCAGCAGCACACGCACATGCACACACAAAAAGACACACACACACACACAAAAAGACACACACACACACACAAAAAGACACCCAGACACACACCCAGACACACACCCAGACACACACACAGACACACACAGCCACACACACACAGCCACACACACACACAGCCACACACACACACAGCCACACACACACACAGCCACACACACACACAGCCACACACACACACAGCCACACACACACACAGGCACACACACACACAGGCACACACACACACAGGCACACACACACACAGGCACACACACACACAGGCACACACACACACAGGCACACACACACACAGGCACACACACACACAGGCACACCCACACACAGGCACACCCACACACAGGCACACCCACACACAGGCACACCCACACACAGACACACCCACACACAGACACACCCACACACAGACACACCCACACACAGACACACCCACACACAGACACACCCACACACAGACACACCCACACACAGACACACCCACACACAGACACACCCACACACAGACACACCCACACACAGACACACCCACACACAGACACACCCACACACAGACACACCCACACACAGACACACCCACACACAGACACACCCACACACAGACACACACAGACACACACACACAGACACACCCACACACACACAGACACACTCGCGCGCTCACACATGCGCAGACGCGCATAAACGCAACTTGCACATATATCTGCAGTCTCAGAGAGCTGAAACCAAACTGCGAACAGCAGCACCAGTGCATGATGGGAGTGGCATCTGGGTGGGGGCAATGAGGAGGCTGTGGCGGGAAGTCACTGTCCTCACCCATCCAGCCTCCTCTCTGTTCCAATCCCAGCACTACACTACACAGCCGTCATTTCACCGCCACACCCAGCCTTTTAATATGTTTTCATTTCTTTTGTTCCTCTCCTTTCTGCTACTTATCCCCTCCCCTCTCTGCACCTTCTCTCCTACCTTCCATCTAAACTGCAACACTTCACTGTCTGCCACTCTCACCATACTATCTATCCCTTCCCCTACCCGCCAAAGCCTCCTCCTTGCCCCCACCCAGTTGCCACTCCCATCCTGCACTGGCGCTGCTGTTCGCAGTGTGGTTTCAGTTCTCTGAGACTGCAAATGTGTGTGCAAGTTGCGTTTGTGTGCGTTTGTGTGTGTGTGTGTGTGTGTGTGTGTGTGTGTGTGTGTGTGTGTGTGTGTGTGTGTGTGTGTGTGTGAGAGAGAGAGAGAGAGAGAGAGAGAGAGAGAGAGAGAGAGAGAGAGAGAGAGAACAGACAAAAATCTTGCTGAAAGACATTTATTGGCACAAATGACTTTTTCTTGGGAAGTTCAGTTAGCAGAGCACATGCACATGAAAGGCAAAGGTCCCCAGTGCAAGTCTGAGTCCTCCACAGAGTTTTAATCTGTCACCAATTTTCATATCGGAGCACACTCCACTGAAGGGTGAAATATTTACTATGAGGACATTTATTACAGCTTCAAAAGCCACAGGTATTTAACACTTACCCCAAGTCAACAAAAATTTGAATCTGAGGAATAATGTTTGTTGAAACTGTTACGTAACTCTGACTATCTATCATTAAGTTGTTTATGATCAACAAAGAGATGTGAATGAGTGTAATGTTACTACCTAGCCAGTGTTTCATACACCGGAGCAGCGGACGACCACTTCTGCTTGTTTTAATGCCAGCTTCTCTTAGTGTATCTTGGTCCAAGATGCTGCTGGTATTTGCTACAACACAAAAACACATGCTATGTAATGGTACTTTTTAGCAGTGTACTGTTTCTTAGTTATGATTTTATATGTGATAAAAATAAAACATGTACATAATTTCATATTTTTAACAAATAATTCTGAAAAATAAAAGTAGAGCACCTGTAATACAGCTGATGGGTTAAAAATCAAATGTGTGTCTGAAATGTGATTCAAATGTATTCATAGTTTAAATAATAAAATCTTACAATTACACTGGAGATGAATATGTTGTGTGACACAATATGCCGCTGTTGATGGTTTTAATTTTATAAAGTTCTTGTCTTAATAATTACTAGGACATTCTGTTCTAGTGTGTGCTTGTGTGTGGTCAATGAGGGGTAAATAAGAGGAAAAGGAAAATGCATGGGTGGGATGGGGGGAGGGAGCCTTGTGAAAATGCAAAGACCACTGTCAGACTTTAGTCACAACAGACATGCCGATAGAAGTTTACAATGTCATCTCTCCTTAGTCGCTCAAGAGGAGACCAAAAGCACCAGCTTCAAATACTTCCTGATTCAGCAGCTCACAATCAAATAATACAGAAGAGAAAAAAAAGAAAAAAAACCTGAGTAGTCCACTATGCCTCACTAATGAACTTATTGGTGTGCAAATTGTGTAAAACGTGCCTTGCAGGGAGAGTATCTTGTGGATATACAGAAAATGGCCAGCAGTCATCAGGAAAAAGATAGAACAAGATAGCAAAGGGGAAGTCCATAATCATAACACAGGACTAGAAAAGAATTTGCCAGACATCAGACAAATACGGATAAGTGGAAGGTGGGAGGTGGGGGGTGTCTGAAGGATGTCACTCAGTGGGAATCTCATGGGAGTGGAGGAAACCAAGAAGGGATTTAGGTGACACATCTCATGATGTAGAGAAAGTTTTTTACAATTGTGGTTCTTAGATGTTGTACACATTCCAATCCCCCACTACATGCACCAGACACTCATTTAAATGTGAAGTTTAGTGGTCACTGTGCATCCACAAAAAGCTGAACATTGGTTGTAAGTCAGCTGGAGTGAGATATGAGCTACCAGATCCATTTGAAGGACACAAACAGGCATTGGGTCTGCCTGGTGAATTGAGAAGATTAGCAAAGAAAAGTTATTTTTTGTCTCCAGACATTAATAGACAGGATGAGCCTATCTTCAGATAGTATCTGACTTGGTTATGGAGTTCTTATCTTGAATAAATTTGTTTGATGCATAGTTCACTCCTCAATATTTTCCATATAAAATTATGTTCTTTCATGGGCCATTTGATTCTATTCTTGTGTATAGTATAAAATGTATTATGATATGGGGTTCTAGGAGATACAGGAAGTACACAGTACATAATAAAGCTGGGATTCCAGAGCTAGTTATGTAGAATTGGGAATGAAAATTTGGCAAATGAGATAAAGGTCTAATGTAAAGGCTTGGCAAATGTTTTGTCTGGAGTGTGGCACTATATAGGACAGAAACATGGACACTGTGATGAGAGAATGAAAAAACGTTAGAAGCATTTGAGATGCGGATGTGGATGAGAATGGAGAGAATAAGCTGGATGGAAAGAGTCAGTAATGAAGGAGTACTGGAAAGGGTTGGCGAGAGAACATGTCTGCTGAAGGTTTTAAGAGAAAGGAAATAGAACTGGTTGGGACATTCAATGAGAAGGGAGTGCTTGCTAATAGATGATTTGGACGGATTGGTGTTGTCATAACAGCAGTCTGTGTCATGTCTGCTGTGCAGTGAGCTACATTAATTTAAGTATTAACTGTATTTTTCTTACTTGTCACTTCTTCTGTGTGTTTTTGCTTTTACGAAGCTTTAATTGACGAGTGCTACTAATAGTGTCCCAACGATTTCGTGTTTGTTTTGAATACAGTCAGAGAGAGTCCCTTTAGTCAGCCACAGTGCCAGTAGTGCTAGTGTTTGTTTACAATACAGTCCAGAGACAGGTAGTGCTAGTTTCATTGTTTTCTACAAGAAGTGTATAGTAACAACAGTTTAGTCAAATATCACCCACCTTTAGTGAATTAGCAGTCTAGTTAAAAGTAGATTAACTCTCTACAGTAAATTGATTTCTTATGATGGATAGGATGTGCGACTGCTGTGTACGGATGCAGGAGGAGCTGGCCACTGTTCGCAAACAGCTGAATGTGTTGATAGCAACGGTCAGCCATCTTCAGGCTGCTGCCTCGGAGTGTAGCAGCAGTGGGGAGTCTGGTGCATTGCATGGTACACCACAGGTGTTACATGCTTCACCCATTGTCACTGCTGTCAAGACATCTTCACAGGTACCGGGCACGGTTGGGCCATCCTATCCCCAAGGGGAGTGGCAGGTTCAGCGGCGTTCATGGTGCACGAGGCGGAGGGTCAATGTGCAGGCTGGCCGTGTGGCATCACCCGCTCTGAATGTGAGTGGACATGTGGCCGCTCCTTCAGCAAGATCTGAGCAGGCACACGGGGGGAGGGGTTTATTAGTGATTGGGAGCTCCAACGTTAGGCAGGTGATGGAGCCCCTTAGGGAAATAGCGGAAAGGTCAGGGAAGAAGGCCAGAGTTCACTCTGTCTGCTTGCCGGGGGGGGCCTCATCTGAGATGTGGAGGAGGCTCTGCTGGTGGTGATAGAGAGCAGTGGGTGCACCTGACTGCAAATTGTGGCTCATGTTGGCACCAATGACTCCTGCCGTCTGGGTGCAGAGATCATCCTCAGTTCATACAGGCAGTTGGCGGAGATCGTGAAGGTGGAAAGCCTCGCTCACGGGGTGGAATCTGAGCTAACTATTTGTAGTGTCGGTCCCAGAACTGATCGCTGTCCTCTGGTTTGGAGCTGAGTGCAAGGCTAAAACCAAAGATTCAGATGATTCTGCGGAGATCTGGGGTGCAAATTTCTTGACGTCCGATATCGGGTGGAGAATTGGTCAGGCATGCACTACACGCAGGAAGCGGCCACAAGGGTAGCGGACTACGGGTGGAGTGCACATGTGGGGTATTTAGGTTAGAGAATTCCTTCCCTAGGCCTGACAAGATGCCTCCTGACATGTGGCAACGTAGGAGTAGGCAAAATGCAACAGGGAATAACAATATTAATCTGCTAATAGTAAACTGCAGCAGTGTCTATAGAAGGGTCCCAGAACTGCTGTCATTAATAAACGGTCACAATGCCCACATAGTACTAGGGACAGAAAGTTGGCTGAAACCAGACGTAAACAGTAATGAAATTCTAAACTCAGATTGGACTGTATACCGCAGAGACAGGATAGACAGTGAAGGGGGAGGCATGATGAGAAGTCCAATAGTATCGAAGGAGATTGACGGAGTTCCGTAATGTGAAATAATTTGGGTGAAGGTCATGGATAAAGCAGGCTCAGACATGGTAATTGGATGTCTATATAGGCCCCCTGACTCAGGAGCTGTTGTGGCTGAGCACCTGAAGGACATGATATAGTTTTGGGTGCAGATTTTAATTTACCAGATACAGACTGGGAGACTCGAATGTTCATAACGGATGGCAGGAACAAAGAATCCAGTGAAATTTTTTAAAGTGCTTTATCTGAAAACTACCTTGAGAAGTTAAACAGAGAACCGACTCATGTTGATAAAATATTAGACCTTCTGGTGACAAACAGACCCAAACTATTTGAAACAGTTAACACAGAACAGGGAATCGGCGATCATGAAGTGGTTACTACATCAATGATTTCAGCTGTAAATACAAATATTAAAAGATGTAGGAAGATTTTTCTGCTTAGCAAAAGTGACTAAAAGCAGATTTCAGAGTACTTGATGGCTCAACACAAAGTTTTGTCTCAAGTACACACAGTGTTGAGGATTGGTGGACAAAGTTCAAAACTGTCGTACAATATGTGTTACATGAGTATGTGACAAGCAAGATCGTAAGAGACAGAAAAGAGCCACCATGGTACAACAACCAAGTTAGAAAACTGCTGCGAAAGCAAAGGGAACTTCATAGCAAACATAAACATAGCCAAAGCCTTGCAGACAAACAAAAATTACACGAAGCCAAATGTAGTGTGAGGAGGGCTATGCGAGAGGCATTCAATGAATTCGAAAGTAAAGTTCTATGTACTGACTTGGCAGAAAATCCTAAGAAATGTTGGTTTTATGTCAAAGCGGTAGGTGGATCAAAACAGAATGTCCAGTTACTCTGTGACCAAAATGGTACTGAAACACAGGATGACAGACTAATTGCTGAAATACTAAATGCCTTTTTCCAAAGCTGTTTCACAGAGGAAGACTGCACTGTAGTTCCTTCTCTAGATTGCCACACAGACGACAAAATGGTAGGTATTGAAATAGACGACAGAGGAATAGAGAAACAATTAAAATCGCTCAGAAGAGGAAAGGCCGCTGGACCTGATGGGATACCAGTTTCATTTTACACAGAGTATGCGAAGGAACTTGCCCCCCCTTCTTGCAGTGGTGTACAGTAGGTCTCTAGAAGAGCATAGAATTCCAAAGGATTGGATAACGGCACAGGTCATCCACATTTTCAAGAAGGGACATCGAACAGATGTGCAGAACTATAGACCTATATCTCTAACATCTATCAGTTGTAGAATTTTGGAACACGTATTATGTTGGAGTATAATGACTTTTCCGGAGACTAGAAATCTACTCTGTAAGAATCAGCATGGGTTTCGAAAGAGACGATCGTGTGAAACCCAGCTCGCACTGTATGTCCATGAAACTCAGAGGGCCATACACATGGGTTCGCAGGTAGATGCAGTGTTTCTTGACTTCCGCAAGGCATTCGATACAGTTCCCCACTGTCGCTTAATGAACAAAGTAAGAGCGTATGGATTATCAGACCAATTGTGTGATTGGATGGAAGAGTTCCTAGATAACAGAATGCAGCATGTCATTCTCAATGGAGAGAAGTCTTCCGAAGTAAGAGTGATTTCAGGTGTGCCACAGGGGAGTGTCGTATGACCGTTGCTATTCACAATATACATAAATGACCTTTTGGATGACATCGGAAGTTCACTGAGGCTTTTTCTGGATGATGCTGTGGTATATCGAAAGTTTGTAACAATGGAAAATTGTACTGAAATGCGGGAGGATCTGTGGCGAATGGACGCATGGTGCAGGGAATGGCAATTGAATCTCAATGTAGACAAGTGTAATGTGCTGTGAATACATAGAAAGAAAGATCCCTTATTATTTAGCTATAATATAGCAGGTCAGCAAATGGAAGTAGTTAATTCAATAAATTATCTGGGAATAGGCATAAGGAGTGATTTAAAATAGAAAGATCATATAAAGATGATCGTCTGAAAAGCAGATGCCAGACTGAGATTCATTGGAAGAATCCTAAGTAAATGCAATCCAAAAACAAAGGAAGTAGTTACAGTACAATTGTTTGTCCACTGCTTTAATACTGCTCACCAGTGTGGGATCCATACCAGATAGGGTTGATAGAAGAGAGAGAGAAGATCCAACTGAGAGCAGCGCGCTTCATTACAGGATCATTTAGTAATTGTAACAGCGTTACAGGAGAGACGCTCAGTAGCTCGGTACGGGCTTTTGTTGAAGTTTCAAGAACATACATTCACGGAGGAGTCAAGGAATATATTTCTCCCTCCTACGTATATCTCACGAAGAGAGCATGAGGATAAAATCAGAGAGATTAGAGCCCACAGAGAGGCATACCGACAGTCCTTCTTTCCACGAACAATATGAGACTGGAATAGAAGGGAGAACTGATAGAGGTACTCAAGGTATCCTCCACCACACACTGTCAGGTGGCTTGCGGAGTATGGTTGTAGATGTAGATGTTGATGTTGATGTAGATGTAGATGGGTTTGTGGGAGAAGACTGAGAGGAAGAAGGAGATAGAAGATAATAGATGACAAATGACATAAAAGGAAGAGAAAATTATGCAGATCTGAAGAGATTGCAAAAGACTGGACAGCCTGGAGAACTACCATATGAAAACCTGGCTTTTGGCAGAACATTGATGATGATGATGATGATGATTATTTGCAAAGTGGAGGTAGGTAAAAGTAATGAGATACATTAACTCCTTAGGAAACAATTATCAGTGTCATTCATGTAAATCTTCAGTTTTCTATATGGGACTAGTTAGACACTAGGTTAATCACAGAAATGAGGAAAAGATGAGATGAATACTTTTAACACTCAGAAGCACATACTGTAAAATATTGACCAGACTGAGAGCAGCTTTAGAATATGACAGAAGTACTGCATGAAGACTAAAGAAGTCAGTCTAGTTTAAGATATCCATCTCTCAGCCTTGACCACAATAATGGAGACCTGCAGAATATTTTACTGAGCTATAGGTGATAGGGAAAGGTCCAATTTCAAATGGATATATTTACTGACAAAGAAACATGACTCACTACCCTGAGACTAGGACAAATGTTGAGTAGTGAAGAACAATGAGTAGGCCTTCGGTTCTAATGCACAAAAGCCAGACACATACAGAATGTCATACACACAACCCACAAGATGGAGCATTTGAACTCTATAATAACACATGGAGAGGAAGACTACACATCCATCTTCTCACAGATGGTTGAGGGACCTTGTCTTCTCAGTACAGACTGTCTAAACTGTACAATTTAACAGTCAGCAGATGATGTTTGAAGTTATCATTGATCACAAATCTACAGATGCCAGTCATTGAATACAGGCCCCTATTCTGATCAGACCAGAGGTGGGAATGGTGCCTAAATATGTCATAATGTACCACCAAAACTGTTTTCTCAATAAAATAACAATCTGGAAATTTAGATGGATAAAAAGTATTTAGTTTGACATTCTTTACATGGAGAGAGACGTTATTTGGAATTTGTGCTGATGCCACACTGCAAACCAAGTGTTGAAAGGCACATAATGGGAATAATGTTTTGGAAAGGAGTGAGATGGAGGACTGGAGCTTATCCACAATGTTATTCAGTCTGTACACTGAACAAGCAGTTTAAAAAAGAAGTTGAACTCTTATCCTATCCCAACTACTTCACCTCACAGTGTAAAACACGCAATTATTTTCTGGACATATTCCAGTCTCTGCTTTGCCCTGAAGTTCTTACTTTTATAGCTCCCTCAAGTATGATGGAAGTTACTTGTTGCTCTGTCAGCACATAACCTATCATTTTGTCCCTTTTTGTCATTGTTTCTGTGGTGAAACTCTACATTTTTTTTTGTCATATAAATTCACTGAATTCACAACATTCCTATGTAGAACCACATCACAAACATTTTGATCCTCTCCTTTTCTTGTTTTTCACAATACTTAATTGACTTCTATACAGTTCTGTGCTCCTTCCAAATTTACAATCCTCCCTCCCTCCCACCTCCCAACCACCCTGACATCCCCCCTCCCCTTTCCTTTACGACTTACAGAAATGTTAACTGTGCCTCTAGTATTATTTGATTGCATGTCTCCCAATACTTGTTTAACTCTTAATCTTCATTGAATCAGCTATGTCTTCTAACCCTTCTTGTTTCATGCCTTCAGACAAATCCTACCCCACATGGGGGCTTTAATCTACTCTTTCCACCTATCATCTCACTCCTCTAAGTTGAACAGTGGAATTACTTTTGCACACTCTTTACTGTTTGCTCCTTTGGCTTCTATTTTCACCAAAGGTTGCATTGACTTTTATTTATGCTGAATAGTCCAACCCCATGACTATTTCATTTATGATTTCTTCAGACTTTTTTTGCAGTCATTTCACTTCAGCTTGACTGCTTTCCGGTTTATTTTACTTAGGTGACTTATATTGATGTATTCCTGTCTCTTACTGCACATTTTTGTAGTTACTTACTTTATGAATCAATTCCAGTATAACTTCTGCAACACAATGTTTCTTTACAGTTAACTTGTGCATACTTAAGTTTGTCTAAATCCAAGTTCTGTGATTGTCCTTTTCGGATAATCCCTTTCTCTTCAACTGACCTGCCTATTGCAGTATTCATTATCACACTATTTACTGCCTCTCAGAACTTCACATATGCATCATTACTTCCAATGAACCCCACTTCCTTCACCACTAATAGTTCTGGACAATTCTCTGAAACTTCAGTCTATCATTACTAAATTGTGAAAAGACTGTATCTGCACCTGAGTACACCTTGCAATCCAATATCTGATTTTGCAAAATGTCTCAAAATGATATAATCCAGCTAGAATATTCTCAGGCCTCTAGGGCTTTCCCAATATACCTCCTTCTCCAGTAATTTTCAAATAGCATAGTAATAATTAATAAATAAAACTTACAGAACAATTGAATTTGTGTTTTTTACTTCATCACTCCTATTGTCAAGCTCACACTCTTCAACTCTGCCTTCTATTACATTGCCTTAATATAGCATTCCAGTCACTCACTCATTAGATTTCCATGCTCCTTGCATGCACATTTTGTCATATACTTTCACTCTCTTCATCGTCAGATTGTAACATTGGCACATATACCTGAACCATTACCTTTTTTTTTTTCTTTTGTTTTTCTCTTCTTTTCTTCTTCTTGGCTATGCAGATGATTGGTCAACATCTATGCAACACAGAAATTTGCAACAGCTTCTGATTTAGACATCTTCAGCCAATGCTTCCATAAAGGGAGGTTACAAGCTACTACAAGAACAACTGAAGTTGCATGTTTTGACATCTCTGATTGGCACACAGAGCCCTTGATGTCCATTTTGAGGGAGACAGACTATCATAACATGCATCCAAAATTCCTTGGGGCCTGACACTACCTTTTAAGCAGCAGTTAACACCAACACCTGGAAAGCTCAAAAGCACCAACAATATTCTGCCAAAGCTCTGTGGTCTAGTTGGGCAGCATCAGTCTCTTCACTCAACAGCAGAGTACGTCTACAGTGTGTCCATCTGGCACAATAGTTTATATGCGAAAAAGATATATGTACAAGTTAACCAATCCATGCCCATTGTCAGTAGGTGTGTACAGTCTATTTTCACACATTAGTTACCTATCTTGTGTCACATTCCACCTCCATAGGTAAGATGTAAAAGGGCACTGCTACACATACACCAGAATTCTTATGACCAGGTTTCTTCCTGAAGATGTATTCAATGCCACTGATAAATTGGAATGCTAATGGCAACAAAGGTCTTCTCTGCCATGCCTGAAAGTGTCCTGCACCCAGGGGGAAACCAATGGGCTTATAAGCATTGGACAATTTGTGGATTTCAATAGTGCATGGAAGATGTGTACACACATTCTACAAATGAAGCAAATCTTCATTACCATCTTGGGTGTGTAATGGCAGATAGTTCTTCATGTGTTATCAACATGTCCCACAAGGGCCAACATGGATCATATTGAATAATTCCTGACACTGATGATTAGTGTGATGAACTGTATAATAGAGGTCAATATTCCATTACAACTATTGCCATTTGTTTCATATACACTTGAGAGGTGTGTTGAAATGTCAATATGCAGTAGTTTAGTAATCTTTGTATAGGTATCATTTGATCAAAAAGCCCTTCCCATTGGCAGGTTGAAATGAGAGACTAATCCAAAATGTTTTGCCAATTGTGAGTTCATTGTGAACTGTAAATAATTAAGCTTCGGCAAAAAAAAAAAAAAAAAAAAAAAAAAAAAAAAAAAAAAAAAAAAAAAAATTAAGAACCTTCATTCTTTCTCCACTCTGAACAGTAGTGTCTCCAACATCGAGGTACACCCTTCAAAAACCTCCTCTTTATCTCATCGGGCACTCCTGAAAATATAAATAAAGGCATATTAATAATTATCATCAACACTCAAATCTTATCTAGATTGTAAAAAGAAGTTCTGCATTACAGCAAACAGAGGCAAATAAGGAACAAAAGGTGACAAATGCTTAAGGTACAGAGTTCCCTTAATTTAGAAAAACAAAGATACGAGTTGCAGAGAAGATTACACATCAATTAAGTCTTCGAGAAATTCATGCAAAGAAAGCAGAGAAGGACTTTCTAGTCAGCTCATCCACCAGTTATGCATCTTTTGCTAATAGCAATACAAGTGTGAGTAACCTGTAAAGAATAAATAAAAAGTAATAACTCATCTCGTGTCAAATCACTTAATTTACAAAGTTACTCTCTGAAATTATTCGTCACCTGAAACAACAAAACTATAGTCTCACATGCCTCATGGGGAATGTAGATCAATCCTTTAACACCATTGACACTAGAAGGGCAGCAATTAACCCATTTTTTATATTACAACCCTCTTCGCCATCACCATACAATCACCACCATCCACTTTATAACAATGAAATTTTTGAAGATTTACTTTTTGCTCTTTTGTCCATATTTTGTTTTCTATTTGGTTTGAACAAAGATTCCTGTTTTGTTACGCTTGCTATTTTGACCGGTGGAAGACATCATCATCAGTGGATGTTTGAGAACAAGAATTTGGACTATTTTAAACATCCCACAAAAAGCTATGAAATTGTATAGTCCAATTAAACTGATGTTTACTATGTGCCAAGTAAGCTTAAAGCAACATGGCTTAGTTGTGGTTGGCTCTCCAGGGGGGATATATATATATATATATAATAGAGGGAAACATTCCACGTAGGAAATATATATCTAAAAACAAAGATGATGTGACTTACCAAATGAAAGTGCTGGCAGGTCGACAGACACACAAACAAACACAAACATACACACAAAATTCAAGCTTTCGCAACAAACTGTTGCCTCATCAGGAAAGAGGGAAGGAGAGGGAAAGACGAAAGGATGTGGGTTTTAAGGGAGAGGGTAAGGAGTCATTCCAATCCCGGGAGCGGAAAGACTTACCTTAGGGGGAAAAAAGGACGGGTATACACTCGCACACACACACATATCCATCCACACATATACAGACACAAGCAGACATATTTAAATATATATATACATATATACATATATACATATATACACATATACATATATATACATATACATAAATATATATATACATATTTAAATATATATAATATATATATGTCTGCTTGTGTCTGTATATGTGTGGATGGATATGTGTGTGTGTGCGAGTGTATACCCGTCCTTTTTTCCCCCTAAGGTAAGTCTTTCCGCTCCCGGGATTGGAATGACTCCTTACCCTCTCCCTTAAAACCCACATCCTTTCGTCTTTCCCTCTCCTTCCCTCTTTCCTGATGAGGCAACAGTTTGTTGCGAAAGCTTGAATTTTGTGTGTATGTTTGTGTGTCTGTCGACCTGCCAGCACTTTCATTTGGTAAGTCACATCATCTTTGTTTATATATATATATATATATATATATATATATATATATATATATATATATATATATATATATATAGACAGAGAGAGAGAGAGAGAGAGAGAGAGAGAGAGAGAGAGAGAGAGTGTGTGTGTGTGTGTGTGTGTGTGTGTGTGTGTGTGTGTGTGTGTGTGTGTGTGTGTGTGTGTGTGTGTGATTTTTTTTCTGTGTGAGTGTGTGATTTGATAATGAGGAGGGATGAAAAAGGGGGTGAAACATGATACCGATTCATAGCCTACTCTTCTCAATTAGCACCAACAGGGCCACCAAGCTTCAAGTCCCCATCTGATAGACAGATCACTATCAACAATGTAGACAGTCACCACATTGTAACACACCGAAAAAATGTTTGGAATTTAATCTGGGACAGTGATTGAAAAGCTGATGATCAGGATATTTATGCTACCATTTCTACTCTCCATGATGGTCAAATAATGGCATTGAAAATTTCATACACCACCAGGTTTCAAGCAGGCATACCTCTGAACTGAGCAGCACCACACAGCACAATAGTAGTCAATGATGAAGGGAGGTTTGACTAGCTGTCAGGTTACACAAAACATTCCCACCTCTGAAGAGAACCTAATGAATACTGCCCCTCTATAATAGTTGCTTCTGACATTTACAACCCGAGGCAAATAAAATGAAGCACTACAAAGTAATTATCTAAATGTAACAGAAAATCATGGATCTGATGTAAATATACAGATAAACAACAATTTTAGAAAAAATTGGATGATTTTTCCCAGAAAAAGAGCTTCACAAATTCATCAAGTCCGTAATGATTTGGTCCAACTCTGGCCCTTATGCAAGCAATTTTCAGCCTGTTTTTGGCTGTTGTTGTTGTTGTGGTCTTCAGTCCTGAGACTGGTTTGATGCAGCTCTCCATGCTACTCTATCCTGTGCAAGCTTCTTCATCTCCCAGTATCTACTGCAACCTACATCCTTCTGAATCTGCTTAGTGTATTCATCTCTTGGTCTCCCTCTACGATTTTTACCCTCCACACTGCCCTCCAATGCTAAATTTGTGATCCCTTGATGCCTCAAAACATGTCCTACCAACCGATCCCTTCTTCTAGTCAAGTTCTGCCTCAAACGTCTCTTCCCCCCAATCCTATTCAATACCTCCTCATTAGTTACGTGATCTACCCACCTAACCTTCAGCATTCTTCTGTAGCACCACATTTCGAAAGCTTCTATTCTCTTCTTGTCCAAACTAGTTATCGTCCATGTTTCACTTCCATACATGGCTACACTCCATACAAATACTTTCAGAAACGATTTCCTGACACTTAAATCTATACTCGATGTTAACAAATTCCTCTTCTTGAGAAATGCTTTCCTTGTCATTGCCAGTCTACATTTTATATCCTCTCTACTTCGACCATCATCGGTTATTTTACTCCCTAAATAGCAAAACTCCTTTACTACTTTAAGTGTCTCATTTCCTAATCTAATTCCCTCAGCATCACCCGACTTAATTTGACTACATTCCATTATCCTCGTTTTGCTTTTGTTGATGTTCATCTTATATCCTCCTTTCAAGACACTGTCCATTCCGTTCAACTGCTCTTCCAAGTCCTTTGCTGTCTCCGACAGAATTACAATGTCATCGGCAAACCTCAAAGTTTTTACTTCTTCTCCATGAATTTTAATACCTACTCCGAATTTTTCTTTTGTTTCATTTACTGCTTGCTCAATATACAGATTGAATAACATCGGGGAGAGGCTACAACGTAGGTTTGCCTTTTCTTAATCTTTCTTCTAAGATAAGTCGTAAGGTCAGTATTGCCTCAAGTGTTCCAACATTTCTACGGAATCCAAACTGATCCTCCCCGAGGTCGGCTTCTAACAGTTTTTCCATTCGTCTGTAAAGAATTCGCGTTAGTATTTTGCAGCTGTGACTTATTAAACTGATAGTTTGGTAATTTTCACATCTGTCAACACCTGCTTTCTTTGGGATTGGAATTATTATATTCTTCTTGAAGTCAGAGGGTATTTCCCCTGTCTCGTACATCGTGCTCACCAGATGGTAGAGTTTTGTCATGACTGGCTCTCCTGAGGCCATCAGTAGTTCAAATGGAATGTTGTCTACTCCCGGGGCCTTGTTTTGACTCAGGTCTTTCAGTGCTCTGTCAAACTCTTCACGCAGTATCTTATCTCCCATTTTGTCTTCATCTACATCCTCTTCCATTTCCATAATATTGTCCTCAAGTACATCGCCCTTGTATAAACCCTCTATATACTCCTTCCACCTTTCTGCCTTCCCTTCTTTGCTTAGAACTGGGTTTCCATCTGAGGTCTTGATATTCATACAAGTGGTTCTCTTCTCTCCAAAGGTCTCTTTAATTTTCCTGTAGGCAGTATCTATCTTACCCCTAGTGAGACAAGCCTCTACATCCTTACATTTGTCCTCTAGCCATCCCTGCTTAGCCATTTTGCACTTCCTGTCTATCTCGTTTTTGAGACGTTTGTATTCCATTTTGCCTGCTTCATTTACTGCATTTTTATATTTTCTCCTTTCATCAATTAAATTCAATATTTCTTCTGTTACCCAAGGATTTCTATTAGCCCTCGTCTTTTTACCTACTTGATCCTCTGCTGCCTTCACTACTTCATCCCTCAGAGCTACCCATTATCCTTCTACTGTATTTCTTTCCCCCATTCCTGTCAATTGTTCCCTTATGCTCTCCCTGAAACTCTCTACAACCTCTGGTTCTTTCAGTTTATCCAGGTCCTATCTCCTTAAATTCCCGCCTTTTTGCAATTTCTTCAGTTTCAATCTGCAGTTCATAACCAATAGATTGTGGTCAGAATCCACATATGCCCCAGGAAATGTCTTAATTTAAAACCTGGTTCCTAAATCTCTGTCTTACCATTATATAATCTATCTGAAACCTGTCAGTATTTCCAGCCTTCTTCCAGGTATACAACCTTCTTTTATGATTCTTGAACCAAGTGTTGGCTATGATTAAGTTATGCTCTGTGCAAAATTTTACAAGGCGGCTTCCTCTTTCATTCCTTCCCCCCAATCCATATTCACCTACTATGTTTCCTTCTCTCCCTTTTCCTACTGACGAATTCCAGTCACCCATGACTATTAAATTTTCGTCTCCTTTCACTACCTGAATAATTTCTTTTATCTCGTCATACATTTCATCTAATTCTTCATCATCTGCAGAGGTAGTTGGCATATAAACTTGTACTACTGTAGTAGGCATGGGCTTTGTGTCTATCTTGGCCACAATATTGCGTTCACTATGCTGTCTGTAGTAGCTAACCCGCACTCCTATTTTTTTATTCATTATTAAACCTACTCCTGCATTACCCCAATTTGATTTTGTATTTATAACCCTGTAATCACCTGACCAAAAGTCTTGTTCCTCCTGCCACCGAACTTCACTAATTCCCACTATATCTAACTTTAACCTATCCATTTCCCTTTTTAAATTTTCTAACCTACCTGCCCGATTAAGGGATCTGACATTCCACGCTCCGATCTGTAGAACGCCAGTTTTCTTTCTCCTGATAATGACGTCCTCCTGAGTAGTCCCCGCCCGGAGATCCGAATGGGGGACTATTTTATCTCCGGAATATTTTACCCAAGAGGACGCCATTTTCATTTAATCATACAGTAGAGCTGCATGTCCTTGGGAAAAATTACGGCTGTAGTTTCCCCTTGCTTTCAGCCGTTCGCAGTACCAGCACAGCAAGGCCGTTTTGGTTAATGTTACAAGGCCAGATCAGTCAATCATCCAGACTGTTGCCCCTGCAACTACTGAAATGGCTGCTGCCCCTCTTCAGGAACCACATGTTTGTCTGGCCTCTCAACAGATACCCCTCCGTTGTGGTTGCACCTACGATACAGCCATCTGTATCGCTGAGGCATGCAAGCCTCCCCACCAACGGCAAGGTTCATGGTTCATGGGGGGGGTTTTTGGCTGACAGATTCAAATGGGTCAAATGGCTCTGAGCACTATGGGACTTAACATTGGAGGTCATCAGTCCGCTAGAACTAAGAACTACTTATACCTACCTAATCTAAGGACATCACACACATCCATGCCACAGGCAGGATTTGAACCTGTGACCATACCGGTCGCTCGGTTCCAGACTGAAGTGCCTAGAACCATTCGGCCACCATATCCAGCTTGGCTGACAGAGATGTTTAATATCCTCCTGAGGGATACCATGCCAAATTATGGCCAAATGGTGTGCTTTCTCATCAAAATCCCAAGACAGTTCAAGTGCTGTGTCCATAATGCTCCAAACATTCTTCGTCAGAAGAGATCCACTGATATTGCTGGCCAAGGTAACATTTGCCAAGCATGAAGACAAGCAGTAGAACGCCTTGCCATGCAAGAGTGGATATTATTTTGATTCAATGTAAGCCCAGAATGCAATGAATGGCAACAAAATGGGGCATAGAATATAGTTGTCTACCACTGTGCTGAGAGGATGCCATGGATGATAACCAAAGTGGGTCCTGCTATGAATATAAATAGCACATCAGACCACTACTGGTTGTTGGGCTATATGGCTAGTGAAAGTAAGGTTGGTATCTCATTGCTGCCTGCACTGTCTCCTGACATGTCTTCAACCTAGAATCTCATTGACTGGAGAAGAATTTTCTTCAGTGATGAGTAATGCTTTGAAGTGAGCCCCTATGACCAGAGTGTATTATGATACACATGATCTGCAAACACACTGAGTTTGGTTTATATTTCAACACAGACTGCTTCCATTATTTTGAGAAGACTTCCACCAAACAGGCCAAGAATGAATGCCATTCTCTGAGCTTCAACTGTCACCATTAAGCTCTTATAATGGACAGTATCTTCAGGTACATGAATCACACCAAATCATATAAAAAGAAGTAGAAGAAGAAGTAGAAGAAGAAGTAGTAGTAGAAGAAGAAGAAGAAGAAGAACAAGAAGAAGAAGAAAAACAGCTGCAGTCTCAGTGGGTCCATGGTTAATAATATCAAAAGTGAAACATTGAGGACCTGTCCATCCCACATGGCATACTAAGGGGGAACCTACTGCACAGTCTTCACTTGAAGCCATGCTTGTTTCTGGCTAAACTTAAAGTATCATTTAGAGCTGTGACATGTGTTGCCTTTAATTTCAAGGATTTGGAAACCAATGCTTGTGCACATTCCTCAGATCCCATAACATACAACTGCAAGTGACATTCTGTAGATACCAGTTTGGAGGACATGCCAAAAACTGAGAAGTTACCAACAAATTCCAAGCAATAGTTTGGACACCTTTATGTGCATGAATCCTGTTTACTACAAAAGCAATTGGTGCCACACTAGATCCACTACCCATGTGGGCACAATTTTTCTGGACAAAATTGTCTGAAAAGTATTTTATGAAAAGATATTGACAGCCAAAAGATTCTGTATAATACTCATAACTGCTCATAAAAACCTATTTGTGGTATTAGCTTCAAATATCTCTCTCTGAGTAACACTGCAAGTTATCTGAATGTCTAAAAAGACTTGTCAGAACTTGTGCGAGTAGGCACAATACATTTAGACAATTTTTGTTTTGCCAGAAGAAGATACTCTTTGTATGTCAATAGTCACCACTAGTTCATGCTGTGCACTAAGAGGGGTTTTATCTCCTTTTCTTTTTGCGGTTTCAGCTTTTTTAATGATAAAATAAAGAAAGATCTCCTATCTACTTACAGAATGGCAAACATTAAAACAATCAAAAGGGGCCTCAAATACCTGAGCGAGACTAATACAACATGTGTACTGCAGATTAAGATAGCTCACAATCAACTGCTTTAACTCTGAAGTTCACCTCATCAACACACGTAAGGTTGACAAGTCTTTTAAACAGGTTTCAGATGTAGTACTGCTGGTTAAGCTATCGTTCTCTGTCACTGTTCTACAAAACTTGACTACTTATTAGTACAAAGAGAGCACATTAGGGTCAGCACCAACATCCTATTGTTGCTACTGAAGCATCACTTTAGAATATATTATTCTGTGTGTTGTATTTGAAATTATGATTGGCAGTGATTCATCTGTGTTGTCAGAGGAGCTATACTGGATACCTAATTGATAAAATGTGAATGGTTTCAGTACCATGGAGCTGACCATAGAATAACTGTCTCTGGGGCTCTAAGGGAACTTCATGGGAAACAATTAAGATCGACTGCTTGACAACCTGCACTACTGAAGCAAAGTGAGGAACCCTCATCTGTATGAGGAGCCATTGTCTGTATACCTCTGCACTTAAATGTGGTACAGCCAACACAAAGACAAGCAGGCTGGCAGGCAGGCCTTCACATGACAACACTGACTTGAAAGTTTTGCCAGCTCTTGATCAGCATGTTGACTGGTCATGTTGACCTTTGGGGCTGAGATTTAGAAGCACTGCTATCTGGACTGAGAGTCCTTCTAAGAAGACTCAATTGAGGCTCAACACTGCTCACATACTCGCTAAATATCGTATGTCACTGCGGACTAGTGTATTACACACAGAGTTACCAGTGTCCCTACCGTCCTGCGACAACTCCTCTGGTGTAAGTCTTTCACCCATGGGAAAGAACAGAGTGAGGCAACTCAGGTAACAGCTATAAATCTCCAAACATATCCGGCTCCTGCCCTACCTAAACTTAACTACACTATGTTCAGTTAGATAGTGATAAGCTGGACCTTAAACCCAACAGCTTCTACTACTTCTCATCTGGTGGCAATAAATTCCTGAATTTAAGTATCTGAAGGTACATCAGTGGGAGAGGGAGATGAGCTACACAACATCAAACAGGACAGTGTTTAATAACTGAGATGCTCCCAACAATGCTCCTTTATACAGGGTGGAGAAAAATTGTGTTGCCAAATTTTATCCCAGGATAGCTGATGCCAGAAGGAACCAAAATTACTGATGTCACACAGGTCAAAAAAATACCATTTTAAAACTATGGAAACTTGGTGCCACTTGTTCCATTTGGCAATGAGATTGCCATGTTGCCATTTGTTATTTATCTGGCAATGCTATGACAGTCGGTTCACACACACAAATGTCCCTCGCCCATCACTGCTCGAATGCGATATGCATACGTGTCGAATAGGTCTTGCTGTTTGTCTCTACCTCATGTAAGAGGCATTCACATGTAAGCTTCACTTCAGAGCACACACACGTCACCTAGGATTTAGTCATACAGTAAGTATGGTGGCACAGTATTTGTTTGAAGAACGGCAAGATATGGTTTTTGTTTATGAACTAGCTGATGATAATGCACATGAAGCTCAATGGTTGTATGATGAACAGTACCCAGCAAGACATCAGCCACACCTGCAAACATTTACAGCAATTCACCCATGACTTGGTGAAACAGGTTTGTTAGCAGGATATCATGGTGATGCTGGAAGACCTCGAACATTAGGGGATGCAGCATTTGAAGAGACTGTTCTCAAGTGCATTGAGGAAACACCTATGACCTGTACTCGAGCAACCGGACATAACATTGTGGTCACTCATCAGTCTGGGAGGTTTTGAGGAATGATGGCCAGCATCTATTTACTCTACACCTTGCTGAAGACCTAAATCCCGTCACAGACTATGAGCACAGGCTAGGGTTTCGCTGGTGTTTTCTGCGATGTGTTGCACGAGATCCTGACTTCCCTGTTGTCGTGTTGTTTACTGTATGAATGCACCTTCCATTGGGATGGCCTTTGCAACACTCAAAACGTTCATTACTGGGCAAGGGGAAATCCTCACGACATGTACGTCCACACACACCAGGAACAATTTTTGCTCAACATTTGGGCAGGCATTGTGGTTGACCATCTTATTGGGCCGGTCCACCAACCTCCTCAACTTGCCATGGCAAATTACCTTCACTTTTTGCACAAAACGCTACCCGGCCTGCTGGAAGGTGTTCCCCTGGAAATTCGGCTATGCATGTGGTTGCAGCATGAGTTGCCTGCACCTAACAGTCATGCTGTGTGTGGATATTTAGATGAACTCTTCAATGACCAGGTAACTGGCAGACATGCTCATAGGACATGGTCCCCGTAGTCCCAGACCTCACACCACCGGTAGTTTCCTGTGGGAATTCTTCAAGGTTGCAGTTCACACACCCAGGAGCAAATCACCTTGAGACAAAGATGAATTAATGCATGTCATTCAACATGCCGCAAATCACATTAAGGCAATGCCAGTAAACTTTGAAAGAGTTCAGCAAAACACCTTTCGACACTACCAACCTTGTGTTGCATGCAGGGTCACCAGGTCCAGCACCTGCTTTAAGTAAACAATGTCCTAGTCACAAAAAAGGCCCTTTTCAGGGCTGTCACGATTTGTAAAAGACTTTCTGTATGCTAACTAACAGCTGTTGAAGGGTTTGTTTCCAGTACGTCTTATCATGAAACAACAATGGATGTGTTGGGTTGGTTGGTTCACCTCCAGCCCCCAGAGTGGAAGGCTGGCGCTACCACTGAGTGTGTAGGCTGCCCTGGATACATCACAAATTCTGGCAGGCAAAGCATGCAAGATCATGCATTGTCCAGAGTATCTGGCAACAGGGCAATCCCGCAGTCAATTGGAGCACATGACGCCAAGTTTTCATAGTTTTTAAAGTTGTGTTTTGTTGCCCTACACAGCATTAGTAATTTTCATTCCTACTGGCATCAGCTATCCAGGGTTAAAATTCGTGATACAATTTTTCTGCACCCTGTACGTGGATGAGAACCATCACATAGGCCAAATTCAGAAACTGACCCCAAGAACTACCCACCTCAGGGACACCTGGCATGCAGTTGCTGGAGGAGTTTAGTGGCACCTATGGGTCATCTGGATGCCTCAGACCAAGCCCTTTTTAGATAACCTGCTCTTCAGCACGTAGTCTCATCCCACTACCGTTCTAAATTTAGCCATCCATCAGCATGACCTCCCTTTTCCTATGTAATACATTTCACTGAAAGTACAGTGCACACGACTATTACAAAAATATGAGAAAATAGCTGACTAGTTCTTAATTTAAGGAGTGAAATTATTACTACTGGAAATAGACACATATTACTATCGTAGCTTTCAGAACTGTTACACCTTTCCTCAAGTATGGGACTTGCGCAGGTTGGGAAACTTGGAAATGTGGGTTAATCAAATGGGGATAATCTTTTGTGAGAATGAGGAAACAAAAAGAGGGTAAGAAAAGCAAGGGGGACATTGCCAGGGAAAGTGCATCATAGGTAGTACATTAGTAACCAATATGCCTGGTTCACTACAGAGATGATGACAGAGTAAGAAGTAGTAATGGATATGGAGAGACAGAGTAGTGCTTACACAAATGAGGAGAGAAAGAGATACAGAGAGTGGGGAGGGAGAAGAACAATACAGAATATAATGAGCAATAATAAATTTTAAAAATGTGTCAAATATAATTAAAAGATGATAATGCAAATGATGGCTCAATTATGTTAACAGAGGTTAAGCTTTTTAAGATATTGGTATGTGGACATGTGTTGGAGGATAAGTTCCCACCTCCAGCAACCAGGGAAACTTATCAGGTAGGATGATCTCTGTACTCAAAAGACCTCAGTGCCAGTGACTACACATTAGATTTTTTTGTTTTTTTTTGTTTTGGTTTTAGGGCGCAAAACTGCTATGGTCATTAGCGCCCAGTCTGTGACTTAGGAAACAGTAAAAACCGAAAATCGAAACCAGCAGCAATGGGAACGAAACCCAAAAAATTGGAGAAACTAAAAGCAGAAGGAAGGCTTAAAAATCCACTACACAAAGGGCTTGGGTGTCCCCAAAAAAAGATTCAAATGAATGACGTCATTTCACTGGCACTAATAAACTCGAGAACGTGATCGGCCAAGCACGTGTCATCTGCTAAAATTGACGATGTATCAGGCGACAGCTGTAGACAAGCACATAACAGAGTAAAATAGGGGCACTCAATTAAAAGGTGTCTTACCGTCCACAGCTGAGAGCAGTGGGGACAGAGTGGGGGAGGATTGCCGCTTAAAAGATGTCGATGGCTAAGAAGACAGTGCCCTATCCGGAGTCTAGTTAAAATTACCTCCACCCAACGACACGTTCGGGAGGAAGAGGTCCAAGCACAGGGAAGAGCTTTCACCTTCTGCAATTTATTAGGGAGAAGTGTCGACCAATGTGCATGCCATAAAAGAACAACACGACGACATAAAACACTCCGTAGATCGGCGAAGGGAATCGATTAAATAGCTGGCCGAAGAAGAAAGACTGCAGCCTTGGCTGCTATATTGGCCGCCTCATTTCCACAGATACCAACATGTCCCGGGAGCCAGAGGAACGCCACCGAGATGCCCTCCAGGTGGAGCAAACGCAGACAGTCCTGAATCCAGTGGACCAGAGAGTCGACAGGTTAGAGAGCTTGGAGACTGAGGAGAGAGCTGAGTGAATCTGAACAGATAACATACTGTATCCGCTGATGGTGGCAGATATAGTGGACAGCCTGGAGAACAGCGTAGAGCTCCGCAGTATAAACCAAACACTGGTCGGGAAGGCGAAATTGATTTGGGGTGTCGCCAACAACATAGGCACTCCCTACACCTAACGATGTTTTCGAGCCATCAGTGTAAATGAATGTGGCTGGCTTCATTTGTGCACA